>NC_056524.1:218501207-218574025 GCF_019175285.1 Sceloporus undulatus
ATAATAATAATAATAATAATAATAATAATAATAATAATAATAATAATAATATAGAATTTAGCCCTTGATATATGAGATATAATACTGAGCATATTTGCCAGTTATAATGTTTTAAAGGAGCTTTGTATTTTCCTTCTGTCATAGTTATTGAACCACCTTTTCTTTGTAGAGGTAATTTTAATATGGGGAAAACCAAGGGACAGCATATCCTGAGCTGAAACGTATTTAATTATGGCTGTACAGAAACCCATCACAAATCAAAGACTTGGAACAGAACATTTCTCAGTACAGTAGCAACATATAGTGGAAAATCCATTCCTATTACCTGTGTTCCTCTTTGTGATTGTTAAAAAAGTTGTATTTGCTCTTGCTGATTTTGATTCTGTTGTATTTGTTGTTCCAGTTTTGAAGAATTTGACAATGCAAGTGCTGAACAATATGGCAGCATTCATTGCATTACCATTAATCTTGCAGAGAATTTTACAGGTGAGCTATGGAGAAAAAATAATGTAGTAATTCAACATACTTTATATCAGCCATCTTTGTTTTATATAACTACTTTTATTGAAACCTCAAATACTTATGTACACTTATGTATACCAGGATGTTATATGTGAAGTTACTCATCTGTTTGGTTGTTGTTGTTGTTGTTGTTGTTGTGTGCCTTTAAGTCATCTCTGATGTACAGTGACCCTAAGGTGAACCAATCACATGATTTTCTTGGCATAATTTGTTCAGAAGGAATTTACCCTTATTTTTTTAGGTTGAGAGTGAGAGTTATATTTTTAGTTTTTTGTGGGTTTTTCAGGCTATGTGGCCATGTTCCAGAAAAGTTTCTTCCTGATGTTTCATCCTGACATGGTAGTGGTTGGCATGGTCCAGAAATTCAGTGTTTTCAAACAGGATGTCAGGATGCACAGGGAAGCCATTGAAAAACACTGAAGTTCTGGACCATGCCAACCACTACCATGTCAGGATGCACAGGGAAGCCATTGAAATCCACAAACACCTGGACAATTTCAACAGACAAGAGGAAACCCTTAAAGTAAACAAGGTTTGGCTACCAGTCCTGAAAGACAGCAAGACAAAGACTCAACAAATGCAAATGAGAAATCTCCCAGCAGACAATGAGCACTATCAAGCAGACATCAATCCTCTTTTGCAGACCCTCCACCCTGAGGCCTGCCATTAGCAACAAAAACAATATACATGCAAATCACTCCTGCCTTTCCAGGTCACACATTATATATACCCAAGTCCTTTCCAGGCAAACATTCTCTGAAGATGCCAGCCACACATGCTGGCGAAACGTGAGGAAGAAACTTTTCTGGAACATGGCCACATAGCCTGAAAAACTCACAAAAAACTATGGATGCCAGCCAAGAAAGCCTTCGACTTTGCATTTATATTTTATATACACTTTATACACATAGCCTGAAGATAATTTTTTACAGTATATTTTAAAAATAATTTTGCGCATGAAGCAAAGTTTGTGTACTTAGAACTATCAGAAAGCAAAGGTGCCACTGACTCAGCCAGCCAGCCAGGTTCACAGTTTTGGATTTTGGAGTATTAAAGATTTCAGAATTTCAGCTAAGGAGGACCCAGCCTGTACCAGACTCACAATATCTGGTCTGATAGTATTTTGTGAGGTCAGTATTTAGCTATTATTTTGTGTTTTAGAGAAATACTGCAGTGAGAACTCTAATGGGGGCTGCTTTATTGTCATTTAAATAAGTTATCTTTTGCCTCATTTTGGTAACAGTTAACCAGTTATAGTTTTTCTGTAGTGGAAATGATGTTTTAAAGGGAAAGTGTAAACTGTATTTCTCTGCCCTCTCATCCCTAGCTTCCAGCTCTGCTGACTTTTATAGTTTTACCCAAACTAGTGCTTTCATTCCAACATTAATGTATCTTTCTGTCAACTGTAATTTGTAAAGTGTATAACATACCTTTTGTAGCACTGGTTTAGAAGGAATAGTTTGAAGAATATGATTTAACAAGCTGCTTGTTAGTTTCAGTTACAGTGTAAACATGAGCAAAACCAGAAGACAATCATCTATAGGATAATGATCTCATTAGTTATGGTGCGTTAGATGTAGTAAGTCAATTTAGTTATTGTGCCTCAATTTCCTTCATAAAGTAGGAATAAATCCTTGATTGTCTGCCCGTATTTAATGATAAACTTCTGAGACAGCATAAGTTACATTGTATATGTGCCACACATATACTGACATATGCTGACACCTGTCACATATGCTGACACCTCTCTTACTATTGGTGCTGTCAGATAGTGGTAGAAATAATTATTACTGGCATTTAAATAATAAATCAAATGCATTTAGCAAATGCACAGTGTACTGTCTACATGCTCTGAATATAATTCTGTGGGTGGGGGAATGATCTATAACAGGTGGATTATCAGTTTTCAAAAGTAAATAGTACTAACATTCCAACTGGTTGAACTGCCTTTTAGGTTAGAAAGAGGTTTTATAATAATCTGTGTGCCTTTGTTTTAACAAGATAACCCTTTTTTGCTGCTTGCTTCATTCTAAATGTGATTAACAAGCATCCTTCAAATGCAACAGGAATATTTCAATGATGTTTTCTGCAAAAACACCTGAATTATGATTTCAATTTTGCAATGGCCCCTTGTGAATGTATTTAAAACTATTAAGTGTGAATAACATTAGATTTGAATTCTTAATCTGTCTCATCAGAGGATTTAGTAGTGTTAGTTTAAAAGGAACATGAAGTAAGTGTTTGGGAATGATGCTAGGAGAACCTTTGGGGCATTACAGGAGGTTTATCCCATTAAGTAGGTGAATGCTATCCAAAGAGAGATGAAAAGGAAAGCATTAAATTGTGTCACAAAGACATAATCCCTCATGGATGTTCTAAAATGAGGTAAATTCTGATGCCTTAATATATGAATGTTCTAGAATCAAGGAATGTTATCATTATTTATTTCCATATGGTTGTGGGTCAGTCAGAGCTGTACCTGAGGAAATTTAAGCAAAACGTGACAATTTAATGTGATTATAAGCATTCTAAATCCACTGGAATTAAACTGCAGGCAGCTCTGAGGAATAAGCAGTATTAAAACAGAAATTTGTGTTGCACATACTTTTGTTCCACTACAACCTTCAATACAAGATAGTACATTTAACTGTGTGGTCCACTGATATAACTTACATGTATCTGCTAACTTGTAGAATCACTTGGGATATGAAATAAAATGCAAGATTTTAAAATGATACACATCTTGATTTCTTTGCAGCATAGTCAGATTCTCAGTTAAGAGCAATTGGGTAATTTTTATGCCTGCCAATCTGGTCAGTGACAGCGCAGGAACTGGGCTGTGGTTGCTTGTACCGTCCCAATAAGTATTCTGACTATATGGGGTTTCAGATTAGGACTTCAAGTAATCTTCAGGCATTGGTCCTACAGCAGCACTTGGCCACACCCAGGTACCTTTAGTGGACTGTGCTCTGGAGTCAGTTGCTTCTGTTACGAATTACTTATATTATTTTTCACTTGTGTTTTGTGTGTATGAAATATATATTTAGACCTTTATACAGTCAGCCACGCCAGCTTGGTCATGTACATGTCCATCCCCATTGGGAAGAAGAGAACTTGAAGCCCCGTGTTTTTTGTCATCTGTGGGGGATGGTGGTATCCGAAACAGAAGAACTGTGGATATGAATGGTTGGTTGTACTTGGTTTTCTTTCTAATATACAGCTTCTTACTAAAAAGTACATAAATTGAATAAAAGCAACCCATATTACTAAATGCAGTTTCAAATAGTAAAACCAAGAGTAGGATAGAGGAAAATTAGCAGAAAAACAAGGAAGCAAATTCTTACTCGCAATTTGAAATATCTCTCATATCCTTCAACTTCTGACTTCTACTAGAGTCATTCAGTACATTTGTGCTGAATCTAGATTTTACAGATTGTTTTGTTACTTCAATATATTTTATTTGTTGTGAATTTTACCGAACTGTATATTAAATGTTTACTATAAACAGTGTAAACTCACTCCAAAAGGCTGAACAAGAGTGAGGAAAGATAAACTTTAGACAGATATGCAAACATTTATAATAGAAATAATCTTCCTCAGGCATTGTATGTCTTCAGCCAATCGGTTTTGAAGAGTATCACAAGCAGAATCTTTATGGCCCTCCTTATATTGAAGGGGTTCACTCGCTATCCCAATTTCAGTCTGTTTGTCTGATCCTGTCACTTCAGGGCCAAACAGAACACACATTGTTATTCCACTGTTACATAGGTTTCTGATTAAATTTATGGGAGTTATCAAATTAATACAGTGATCTTTCCATATATATATATAGTAGTTCTTTATGGTTCTGTGACTCACACATATGTGTTGTTGGCTGCAATGATTGGAAGCTTCTAGGGCTGAGAAAAGCAGGAGTTCACCCTCTCCACACATACACAAACACATGCTGATTCCTGCTCAAAGCTTCAGTTCATTTTTATCCATCATAGCTGCAACATCATATCTAGCGTTTTTTCTCCTCTACGTTTAATGTGCTGTTTTGTGCTGCTTCTTCCTTTTCCCCATTCCCAACAGCAACAAAAATATTTTCACTCATTAACTCCATGTCCATCCTCTTCTTCATTCCTGTTTTTGTCTTTATTGGATCCTCACTCCAGCACTTTGTCCATAGACAGTGGATTAAACAGAGACAATGATAACACTAGTTAACACCTCATGAGAGCTCTCTTGCCCATTTTATCACATCTCCTTTCTGGTTCCCAGCCAACATTATCCTATACAATCGGCCCTTCTTATACACGGATTCAAGCATACACGGTTTGAAAATGTTCCAAAAAAGTATAAAGTTACCTTGATTTTCCATTTTTTATAAGGGACACCATTTTGCTATGCCATTACATTTAATGGGACTTGAGCATACACGGATTTTGTTATACACGGGGGATCTTGGAACCAAACCCCAGCGTATAACAAGGGTCCACTGTATTCCAATAAATCCCTCCACCATTCATAAGGTTATCTATTTGCCTTGGTTGTAGACAACATCTTTCTTCCCACCTTTGCCCCCCAACAACCATTGTTAAAAGTGAACTGATCATACCCAAATGTTTTGCATTTCTATTGCTATTCACACACACAACCTACTCTTTCATAGGTATAAATATCCGCCCCGAGGCACTTCATTTCATGTATCTGATGAAGTAGATTTAAGCCTGTGAAATCTTTGCTACCAATTTCTTTGTCTCAGCTAGTCTCAAAGCGACTGCAAGATCCCTTGAATATCTTAATTGTGCCATTCACCATTATAGCACTGTCCAGGCTTTGATACTCAGATAAAGTCTTTCATTGGGAGCCAACAGGGACACGTGTGATAAAAGAGGGTGGGACTCTTGCTAAATACAGGGTTTATTTGTTTATTTGTTTTTAGCTCTAGAGGTTTCCAATAGTCAGTGTGCATGCACAGAACAACCCATATGTGTGAGTTCACAGATTATCAGTTGAAGAACCACAGTTATAGGTAAACAACCTGTTCTTTGACAGACAATCCCAAAGATTCACCTACACTTGCTGAACTCAAAAGTTTGAAGGTTTTTTTCAAGCTGGGGTCAACTTCTTAAAATGACTGTGTCTCACATTTCCTTATTTCTCAGTCATGATTTCATGCCTGTCCTCTGCAGTTGTTTTAATAATTAGCGTATATACTCAACTATAAGCTGACCCCTCTAGAAACATTTAAAAAGAGATTGAAAACCCTTCTCTTTTGTCAAGCCTTCCCCCCTGAAGAATGAAGCTGTGTATTCTGTTGCCATCGATTCTCTGCTTTACCGTTTGAATGACTGTGTTGGAGTTTTTAGTGTTATATATTGTATATTTGCAATATGGATTTTTATGAGATGTGTTGTACTTGGTTTTATCGACTGTAAACCGCTTTGATCTTTGGAAAAGCGGTATACAAATAAAATTTATTATTATTATTATTATTATTATTATTATTATTATTATTATTATTAGTCGAGGGCAGGTTTTGGGGCCAAAATCAGAGATTTTGATGTGACCTATGGATAAGTCAAGGATAAAACTTAGGGCATAAGGAGATTAGTAAAAGTGACTCACCAGACGCAAGTTGATCAGATGACTGGGTGCAAAGGGAACAGCAACCAAGATTGCTTGTTTTGAATTTGCAGTAGAACAGTAGCCCTAATATATTAAAAAAAAAAATGCCCCAAGGAGGGCACTAGGGTTGTCACCCAAGAGGAAAGAGGGCCGTAGCCCAAAAATGTTTGAGGACCACTGGTCTAGAATGACATCTGAAAGAAGTCTTAGTTTTAGAAACTTAAGTCAAAGGTATGTCATCCCTCTGTTTGTGCAGACTTTGAATCTGTGTCCCTTGCTTACTTGCGAGGGGCAAATGAAGGGACTTAAAATGGGGGCACGCACCTGGGGGTACCTGCAGGGGCATGGTGCTTTTCAAGCCAATAGGGCTTGGATATCAGCAGATTCCTGTGTACGTGGAGGGGGGTCTGGAACAGATCCCTTGCAATAATGGAGGGGCGACTGTACATTTTAGGGTCATTTCTCTCAGTTGATTAAAAGTACTGAAGTGAATAACCAAAAAGGTTGAGATTCACATTGCTGTGGGCAAGATTTATGCATTTTTGGTAATGAGGTTGCTAGATAAAGATCACTTAACATTATAAGTAGACTAGTTGAACAAAAAAAAATTGGATCAATCAGAGTGAAATTTGGCCCTTTTAATGTCCTCTCAACTGATCAGTAGGTTTAGAGAGGGAAGGATAAATCTGTTGGCTTCCTTTAAAAAAATAAATCTGTGTATATTTACTTGAAAGGCCAAGCTGGGAATGAGAATTCACTACTGCTACTTAACAGGATCTACCTGCTACTACTGTATCTTGCCAACCAATTTTCGCTTGCCTGAGCCTGCATATACACATCATCATGCTACTAAAATAACAGTTCTGTCATATTTTCCATTTCAGTCATGTGTACAGAAAATACTCTGTACAATGCCCAAGCCAGTACAGTATGAGATACTGAATTGAAACTTGCACCACCAACTTTATAGAGTCTTAGGCAAATTGCCAGCTTTCAAGGGCACATCAGTTTATCTACACAGTCTATTGAAATGATCATAGTCCTAATCCCTTACTAGTTTCATAGATTCATCAGACAGGTGCCTTCTTTTCCATTGCTGTCTGTGTCTTCTTCAGTTTTCCTTCTATTGTTTTTTTTCCCTATGACATATACACAGTATTAGAGAGAGTACATCAGAAAAGAGTAATGGACTCTCTAACAGATAAAAATAGATTGCTGTATGTCATGGATCACGTACATGCTGTGTTAAGGGCCCAGACTTTCCAGTTGTTCTCCATAATTTATATGATGCCTCAGCATGGTGTACTTTCAGTGCTGCTGCTTTTAAATTATACATGTTAAAATAGAATGCACTTACTGGAAGCTGAATGTGACCCCAAAAGACACAACCATATTTGTGTGGATGTATCTCCGGTGTAAAGTTTAGAAATCAGAACCTAATTTATAAATACATTTGCAGTTGTCAAACAGAAATTAAGGAACCTAATGCAGAATCTTCTCAAATAAAGAAATATGTGGGTAAGATATTATTTTGGCCACTGTGTAATTTTGTAATGGACAATCATTTTTCAGCTAACTTCTGATTAGAGCCTATCAAAAGTGCAACTTCTGCTTCATATGTTTTAGCACTAAATTGGAGGCACGAAAGGTACAGAAAAGAGGGCATTTAGAATGGACATTCTGTGCCACAGATAGAATTTTGGACTTTCCTGCTGGTGCTGATACTGCTAGTCCTTAGTTTATATTTGACTTATGAGCACAATCTGTTTTGCTTGGAGATGTCCTGAATTGTACATTCTGACACTTTCCAAAATGTTGAATGAGCTTACATTTTTATTCAGAATCCACAGCAACTCAAGTAGTAGTACAGTCTCATTTAGCTCATAAATTAATTATGAAGCATCCCTGATATATGCTCCAGTTTTTTTTAAAAATTAGTTCTTTCAGTTATTCTGTTACTATATAGAATCATAGACTCATAGAAACGTAGAGTTGGAAGATACCACAAGGGCCATCCAGTCCAACTCTTGCCATGCAGGAACTCACAATCAAAGGTCAGATGGCATGGCAGCTAAAATGGTCAAAGCAATTCTAGGCTGCATCAATAGAAGCATAGTGTCTAGATCGAGGGAAGTAAGAGTGCCGCTCTATTCTTCTTTGGTCAGGCCTCACTTTGAATACTGTGTCCAGTTCTGGACTCCACATTTCAAAGAGGATGTTGAGAAGCTGGAGCATGTCCAGAGGAAGGAGACCAAAATGATGAAGGGTCTAGAAACCATGCCCTATGAGGAGTGGCCAAGGGAGCTGCTACATATGCTTAGCCAGGAGAAGAGAAAGTTAAGGGATGACCTGATAGTTCTGTATAATTATTTGAAAGATGTCACATTGAGGATGGCACAAGCTTGTTTTCTGCTGCTCCAGAGAATGGGTGCAAGCTACAGGAAAAGAGATCCCTAAACATTAGGAGGAACTTCCTGGCCGTAAGAGCTGTTTGAGAGTGGGACAGACTCCCTTGGAGTGTGGTGGGGATCACCTTTTTAAAGCTTACACTATTCTTAAAAAGTTTGTTTGTAACATATATCTACCCCAATTTCCCAAAGATAAGAAACTTTAACTGTTTGTTCAAATAGATAAATCACCCTCAGTGTTGAAGGAAATACTGTATTTTTAATACGTGTACACAATTTGCACCCATTAGTTTTTATAATACCATTTTCTGTTACAATTGAATTGCCCAGGTGCCACTCATGTTTAAAAGAGGATACCTGCACCCATTCCCTACATTCAAAAGATGCAATGAATTAGTTTGTTTTTGAGCCTGGAGATCTTACATTAAATTGAATCTCTGGGCATATGTTTTTTCCACAACTACAAAATTTAAAAATTTAAACAGAATGCTAGAAACAGTTTTAGGATTGCTACAAAATTGTAAATAATGAAAATCCTTCTGACCTTTTCTCATGAGGCTGCATGTTAGCCTTCTATAATTATACCTCACACATGACTGAACCAAAACTTCTTTAGAAAAGAAGACTTACAGACTCATTGATTGCACTAGGGAATTTCTGTTCTTTCACTGTAGCAATTGCATATGGAAGGAGAGGAAAACACTTTGGTCAGTTAAAGCAGAACTCTTATTTTCTACAAATGACTCACATAGATAAAGAGCTAGAGCTAGAGAAAAAATATTAGAGAATAGTTCCATATATGATATCAGCAGTGAGACACAAAAACAGAAACTTAATCAAACACCTTTAACTGAAGAGTGGTTAAACAAATTGATGGATGTGAGAGAATTAGATAGGTTTTCATGGAGAATTAATGAGAACCCACCAATAAAAGTGGAAGACTGGAAACCTGTTATAAAATATTGGAGGGGAAAAATGTAAGAATACTTAGTATAACAAATTTGAGATAGAGATTATTTTGTGGTTTTACAAAAAAGTTGGTAGTAATGTCATTTTATATATGACATGAGCAAAAGAGATCTAATTTAAGGCAGAGATATCATGATATCATATTACACAAAATATGAAGGGTATTCTCACTAGGACAGAAGTTAGGATGAGGTGAAATCTTAATCTAAGCATAAAAGGTGTAAAAGATGAAGTAGGATTTATTTATGTAATTGTTTGCAAGGTGTATATACGATATAATAGTTGTTTAAAAGTTGTCATGCTATCACTATATTTACATTTTTACTGTACCTTTTTTTTTGTGATTTATTTTTCAATAAAAATATTCTTTAAAAAAATAGGGTTAGCCATTATCTGCAATTTTTATTATCCATGATAAGTGTGGGAATGTATCCTCTCGGACACAGGAGTTGTACTATATTTATAAACACTGAACTGTTTAGAAGATATAGATTTAACTATTCATTTAGAAGATACAGATTTAACTATTTGCTTTGAATGTCCTACTAATTTGACTACCAGTAGATAAGAAGTGGTAGATTTCTGTCAAAACTGTCAATACTTATCAACCAAATGTATTTCCTCACTTTCACTCTAAAATAGTTATAGTGTATATTACATTTCTCAGTCTGTTTTAATAAATGTAGATTAACATAAATTTGTAATGATTTTTATATAGGATCCAGTGTACGGAAGAGGAAAACTTGGAGAAATTCAAGGTCTTGTGCTGGGCATGCTAGACAGCTTTAATTATGAGCAAGTAAGTAAAATTGTCCTTTTTTGCCTTTTACATAAATTTATATTGTCTAAAAATTAAGGCTTCCCCAGCCTTCTTAGCAGCTGCCACAGACACTGACAGAAAATTATATGATTAGCATTGTCCCAAGAAAAAGACCCCCAAAAGACAGTTGGGAAGTAACAAGTTGCTAATAAGGTAGTTAACGTACACATGAGGATGTAAGGAAGCTGCATTGCAAAAGCTATGCAACTAGAGGGAACAGCGTTATTTAATTGAGGCAACAAGTACTTTCTAAAATGCATTTTGACAGCCCCCTCCCCCCCCGCATACTTTATACTATTTTCTTAATCGTACAGTTAAAAGGTGTAACAAAAAGTGATTAGCAATGAAACTTGTAATGAAGTTATTCAAACATTATAATGAGAAGTGACAATGAATTACTCCTCAAACATCATAAGTAAAAGGAATGAAAAATTTAAAGTTCTAAGTTCTGAAGCCTCCTTCATGTTTAAGTACCGTACTGTACTAAATACCTATTAAATACTCTTCATTTCACACCAAGTAGTTGTACTCACAGAGAGTATGTTCTCATAAGCAGCTTCATGTTATCATAGATTGTATAATGATAGCTGTATGCTATTGGTCTTTCACTGAAGCTGTCTTGTACTGACTCAGGCAGTTGGGCCAGGAAAATCCATTCGGTAGTGGTTCTCCAAAATCTCAAGGAAAGATCTATCCCATCTCATCTTACATTCTTTTTAGTTCTGGTTTGTCACTGATGCGTCACATTTCTTTTCTTTCCCCCTCATTCCACTTTTACCAACATATATGCTGTTCTTTTATCATTCAAACATCTTGTTTGCTAAAAGTTAATAAGGAGTTAAATGATAAGGACAAGTGTGTTAATTTCAGCCATGGAATATTGTTCCACAAGTGCATCAATAAGTGACTTGTTGCAAAGATTAATCACTAAACATTAGGAGGAACTTCCTGACAGTAAGAGCTGTACAACAGTGCAACACACTCCCCTGGAGTGTGGTGGGGTCTCCTTCTTTGGAGAGGCTGGATGGCCATCTGTCAGGGATGCTTTGATTGTGAGTTCCTGCATGGCAGGGGGTCAGATTGGATGGCCATTGTGGTCTCTTCCATCTCTATGATATCAAAGGAGAATTCTTAATCAGAAAATTTTGAAACAGACAGAAAACTTTCTTCCATGACTGAACCTGCTGAATTCTGAATTAGTAACAGAGTCATGTGATGCAGTTCCCCTGATCCCAATCCTCCTCTTTTTTAGGCCTTCTTGTCTTACTGAATCTGCCAGAACAAGAGTCCTCCCCTCTAATAAAGTCTAGTATCCTAAAACAAGTTAATTTTAGAGTACAGGGATTAACTTCTGCATTAATCAGAAAACCCAGTACGTTGAACCACGCTGGTACAGAAAGCTAAGAAATTAATGTTTAGTGAGCTGATTGACTAATTATTTCCTCAATTTGAGACTACTGTAAGTGATTTCTTTCATGCTAGGACTGCATTAGGAACTTTCTGTTAAGCCTTATAATCTCAGCCATCACTGTATCAGACCTTTCTTAAGTTTCAAATAATCAGATTCTACATATTAGCAAAGTTTATGTTTGGTTCAGCAATGTTGCTCTGTTTATACCAGAGATATATATATGTAAATATATCTCTTGGTTCTTTTCTGAGACCCTGTCTTTTGGCAGAAATTTTATTTCTCTGTTTTATCTCTTTATGTGTCAAAAAGAAAGAGCCATCTTTCTCTAGTGGCATGGAAAATTATAGTTCTTTTCTTCCTTTCAAAATGAATATGTTGTTTACTGGTAGCTGCTGTTCATAGTATGGAGGCTTTTGATCTTGAAATATTTTCCACAGAAAATTTTATAGGCAGTTTTGAGCCATAAATAGAAAGAAGAAATGCTTATTGCGGATTTGACTTGCATCCATGTTTTCCTATGGGAGCTTTAGTTGTTAAATCCGTTCCTCAGAATAGCAAGCAATTTCCAGGGGGTAATGTATAAATTATTACACCTTGCACCAAAATAGGGGAAGATCCACAGAGAAATTGTGCTAAAGGGTCAAGAGAGGCAGTCCTAGTTACAAATGGTGTAATTAATTCATACAGTTCCCGAAAGTGACAGAATTTTACGTTATCTATAAGATTTTGTTATACAAAATCAGAAAAACACATATTTTTCTGTATTTTTAAATCTGACATTTCTGTGCAGTATTTTGCTCTATTATGTAGTAATTGACTTAGAATGCCCCACACTGTTTGTTTCCAGTTTTGTCACCACTAAACTTAAAGATTGTTGTGATTACTAGGAGTGCATGGCAAAGAGTGAAAAGAACCTAGACTCCAGTAACATTATACATATACCACAATGATGTATGAAATAAATGCCTATTGGGCCCATACAGACAGGCCAGGCCAAAATAAAGCTGCTTTGGTTCACTTTGGAAGTATGCTGTTTAAATGACACATGCATCTTAAGAGGCCAGAAGCTGTGCCAAAGCTGTGCTCCGGTCCTTATGACTGGATTGTGGCTTTGGTGCGGCTTCTGGCCTCTTAGGATGCATGCATCATTTAAACAGCATACCTCCAAAGTGACCCGAAGCAGCTTTATTTTGGCCTGTCTGTACATCCCCTATTGACTGTTTTCCATGTGTCTTCCTTTGATGAGATTTTGTATGTATGTTCACCTGGGGCCTAAGCCCTGTGCAGAATTACTATTGCTAGTAATTTGCTTTGCACATAACCTTCACCCCTTCCATATAATGTGTCAATTGCTTGTCTTTCTCTCTCCCACATTTCTTGAATTCTGTTTCATTTCAAGTGTTGGCAATAAACTGATGCAGAACTAATGCAGAACTAGATATTCTTTATTGGCAAGATAAGGCACTGTAATGATTACAAATTAGGGCTGAAGCAAAATAGGGGGACCTTTCCATTATTTCCTTCTCTGGAAAAAAATTATTCTCCTTTCCTGACAGCTTTGGTTCACCTTCAGTGATAATTACCACATAGCTAAATCTGTGTGATGCCATCATTATTCCCAAGGAGAGCAAAATCTGTTTGAAAATGAAATATGGCACAGAAGTAGCAGCTGATCAGATCTACAAAGGAGTTAATTCTGGAGTGCTGCCAAAGCAGCAATTATTTCGGGCTGTGAGCAGCAGAAAACCTGCACAAAAGATATTCTTTGAAAAGTCTTGTGGTGAACCATTTAAGGCCTCCAGCCCCCCCCCCCCCCCCCCCGTTCTGTCACAGTTGTTTGTTCTTCAACATTTGACACTGAATTGCTCCAAATCTCTCTCTTTGTGTTGCATTTTTTGTACTGTTAATTTTACATTTTCTCCAGATACTATGTGGAAGAAGTAATCATATTGGCATTTAATGGGCATTTTTATACACTTAGAACATTTTTATAGTTTATAAATACAAACAGGATCTGACAGAAAATATGTCAGCATGGAATGCAACTGTCTGATAATCCAGCAAGCCAGTCATATCTTCTTCTCTTCCATTTGCCTCCCTTTTCCCTGTTTTCTGGTCTGCTTTCTTCCAGTAAACACACAGCATTCCAGCTTTCTCAGTCCTCAGTGGGCATTTTTTTGGGTTCCTCACTTCCAAATGTTTCACACTTCTGCAGACACTAAAGTACCCCAAGCATGCTGATATGTTCCTCTTTGGTACCTATCTTTGAATATTAGAAATAGGAGGGAATGATTGATGTAAAATAGAAAAATGCTGATAGTGCACTATTTCTGCTGTAATTGCATGTTCCTATTGCTCTTGCTGACTGTGTCGCTGTCGGTTTGACTGCATGTTAAGTCCACACTCCTATTACTTTAAGAAGCTCTAACAAAGGATAAATGTAGATTAAAATGAGAGTAATGGGGGCCACATATATCTTGTACTGCCTTTCACTAGTAATCTTATTGTTAAATAAGCCATAACCAGTAAAAGAAGGTGATTATACCTATTCAAAGCCTTTCTATGATCTGTTTTGTTGTTGTTTTACATCTAAATAGCTATGCATGTTTGCTGTTATATCCCTGTTTAACCTCCTATTGTCTCTTGCAGGCTGTTCTTTGTAATACTAGCAAATAGTAACAAAAAATTGTCCCTCCAGCATCTAAGTGTCCCTCCACCATGCTAACCTACTCATGTATGAGTGGAAAGTAATGGGTTTCTGGGCCTCTGTTCTCTGTAAACATAGAGAAGGGAGGAGGAGGAGTATCAGCAAGAGCAGCATTCCTGTGTCTAGTTTGTTAAAACTAGGTCTATCCTTTTTTTTCCCTAGTAATTTTTATTAAACATAAAATAAGATACATATAAAAAATACATCAACCACCAAAACAATAATTATATAATCATACATAAAAAAACCTTACTACTTCTGTTAAACTAACCCCTAAACTAAACTACACCAAAACACACACACACAATATTAAAAGTTGACCGTACTCTTTCTTACTGATATTATTAAATGTACAGTCGTCCCTCCTAACTCGCGGATCTGGGATCCACACCCTCGAAAACCCTCAGAGGGGCGACCTCTGCTATTTCCAGTGGTGCGCACATGGGGGTGCCCCATTCAAGCCTATGAGGCTTGAATATGCACAAGTCTCCGTTTTCATGGGGGGGGGTGTTCGGAACGGATCCCCTGCAACAATGGAGGGACAACTGTATATTCAAATTCACTCCCCCCCAAAAAAAACCCTAAATAGATATACTGTATACTTCTAGTATTTTTCTAACAAAAGTAAAACTAATTTTCAAAGCCTGCAAATGTCATTTTCTCACCTCTTTCATCACAGAATTGCAAAAAAGAATCCCACTCTTTAAAAAAAAAACTTTATTCACTTTCCGAAATAAAATGTATAAAGGGTCAGATATGTGTGTTGGAAGTGTGAGTCAAAAGAAGGGACTTATGTGTGGCAGACTTGTGCTAAAGCAAAGATGTTTTGGTGGCAGATTCATGAGATGATTTAGAAAATTCTCAAGACAAAAATAGAATTTCAGCCAGAATTTTTTTTATTGGGGTTGATGGACGACCAGATAAAACAACAACATGAAAAAATTCTAGAACATATGATTACAGCAGCAAGATTACTATTTGCTCAGACGTGGGGAAATACAGGGAGCCCGTTGACTGAAGACTAGATTGTGAAGTTATTTGAGTTTGCAGAAATAGATAAATTATTTATTTTATTTAAAGAACTAGATACACTAGAACACCATCTAAACTAGCAAGAATTAAGAGAAGAAATGAGAATCACTGTTGGAAGTATTAAAAAAAGATAGGATCACTGTACCATATGTGGTGGCAGTGCAGAGTAGTAAAAAAATCTGGAAAAATATACATAAGAGAATTGAAAAAAGTATGCAAAAGAACCTACCTCTAACACCGGAACTATTCTTATTAAGAATAGACAGAGACAGCAAATATGAATATGAATCAGGAAGATAACAGTAAACTAATTTATATGTTAACGGCGGCCCGCATAATCTATGTGAGATATTGGAAATACGGAAAAGGACCCACTATTAAAGAATGGAAAATAAAGGTCCACGAGTTAGCAATAATGGCCAGTTATCCTTGCTAGCAAGTGGAAAGACACAACAACAATGTAATGAAAAATGGAAGAATATAATAAAGACATGAATACAAAAATAAATAAATATAGGATAGATAGAATAAAGATGGTATAAAATAAAATAAAAATTCTGTGAAATTAACACACTGCTATCTATGCATATATAATACTTTTTGTGCCGTGCAGTGGGATCTAATAGTGGAAGTGAATGATCCTGAGGGCAGGGAACCATCTAATTAAAAATAATAATTGTAAGCTTCTATATAGCTCCCTCCTTTCTGCCCTCGCTTCTCCATATCTTCAATCTCTCTCTCTCTACAGGCTCCTTCCCGTCGGACTTCAAACATGCTCTCATTTCCCCAATTCTGAAAAAACCTTCTCTTGACCCCTCCTCTTTGTCTAGCTATTGTCCAATTTCTCTTCTTCCCTTTCTTTCTAAAGTTTTGGAACGGGTTGTTTATTCTCGCTGTCTTGAGTTTCTTGAAGCCAACTCCATCCTCGATCCCTTTCGGTCTGGTTTCCACCCAAGGCATTCTACAGAGACAGCTCTCACCAAGATCTCGAATGACCTTTTACAGGCCAAGGCTAATGGCCTTTACTCTGTTCTCATCCTTCTCGATTTGTCTGCAGCCTTTGACACCGTTGATCACTGTCTCCTAGTTGACATACTCTCTGACCTTGGGTTCTCAGACTCTGTTCTCGACTGGTTTAGATCTTATTTGTCTGGCAGATCTTTTGCAGTGGTTGCAGGCGGTCAGACTTCTTCTCCTGTTCCCTTATCTGTTGGAGTGCCCCAGGGCTCTGTTCTGGGTCCTCTTCTGTTTTCTCTCTACACACTGTCCTTAGGTAAACTCATTAGCTCTTTTGGTTTCTCCTACCATCTGTATGCTGATGACACCCAGCTGTATCTTTCCACCCCTGACCTTTCTCCAAGGCTTGAACAGCAAGTCTCGTCCTGTCTTGCAGCTGTCTCGCAGTGGATGCGCCATCGGCGTTTGAAGCTCAACATGTCCAAGACAGAGCTTCTTGTCTTTCCTCCTAAGTCCGCCCTTCAACACTCCTTTTCTGTCTCTGTTGACAACATTTCTATTCAACCAGTCCAGCAAGCCCACAGTCTTGGTTTTATCTGATTCTTCTCTGTCGTGTATCCCGCAGATCCAGACCACAGCCAAGGCTTGCCAATTCTTACTATACAATATTGCCAAAATCCGACCTTATCTCTCTGCCTCTTCTGCCAAGATCCTGGTCCATGCCCTTGTGGTCTCACGACTTGATTACTGTAATGTTCTCCTGGCTGGGCTTCCTCTTTCTCACCTCCGTTCTTTAATTTCTGTCCAGCATTCAGCTGCACACATTATCACATCCGCCCACCGCTCTGACCACATCTCTCCTGTGCTGGCATCTCTTCACTGGCTCCCCCTTCCTTTCCACATTCAGTACAAGCTCCTGCTGTCGACATTTAAAGCCCTCCATGGACTGGCCCCTCCTTACTTTTCAGACCTTCTTTCTCCTCACCTTCCCACTAGGGCCCTCCGTTCTGGTAGTCAAGGTCTGCTGTCCCAGCCCATGATTTCCTCTGCCCCATCTCGAATTCGCCCCTTTTCACTCGCTGCCCCTCACTCCTGGAACTTTCTTCCCCCACGAGCAAGAGCCATCACTTCTTTAACCAGCTTCAAAACGGAGTTGAAGACCATCCTGTTCAGAGAAGCGTTCCCAGGCATTGCATAATTGTCACTTGCTCTTTGATGTTCCTTTGTTGCCTGTTTTATTGAATCATTTCCTGTATTGCTATGTCCTCCCTCCAGTCCATCTCCCCTGATCCAGGCCTCGGAGGTAGAGAAGAATTGTTGGCCCTCATCCCCTTCCCCTTCTCCTTTTGTGTCGTGTCTTTTTAGATTGTAAGCCTTAGGGCAGGGAACCGTCCAATTAAAAAGATTGTATGTACAGCGCTGTGTAAATTTCCAGCGCTTTATAAATAAAGGTTAATAATAATAATAATAAGCTGCTTTGATAGCCTTTAGGGCTGAAGGATGGGATATAAGTACTCTAATAAATAAATAAATAAATTCCAGTGGTAGGATTGTAATATCCAGTGATAGGATCAAGTGAGCAAATAAGGAGGCCTATTTGGTTGAGAGAAAGCCAAAAAGAAGTCTTGTGAATGGACAGTTGGCCCTATTGTGCCAGAGGTATTGCATAACACCTCCTCCTTCGGATTCTAAACCTGTTTTTCTCATGATATTCTCTGCATACAAGTTGAACAAATAGGGTGATAGAAAGCAGCTTTGCCTGACCCCTTTGCCAATTGGGAACTATTCTGTTTCTTTATGTTCTGTTCTAACAGTAGCTCCTTGTCCTAAATACAGAATTCTCATCAGGACTATCAAATATGATGGCACTCCCATGACTTCAAGTGCCATCCATAGTTTTTCATGATTTATGCAGTCAGATGATTTGCTATAGGCTATGAAGCTCATACTGATTTTCTGTTCTAGAATTCTTTGGTGTGCTCCATTAATCATCATATATTTGCAGTGTGGTCCCTAGTGCCCCTTCCTTTCCTAAACCCTGCTTGGACCTCAGGGATTTCTCTCTCCATATATCATTTGAATCTGTACTGCAAAATTTTGAGCATAATTTTGCTTGCGTGGGAAATTAATGTTATGATCTAGTAAGTTGCTTTTGTGTCTCTTTTTTTGTGGATGGGGATATATATTGATCATTCCAAACTGTTGGTCACCATTTTGTTTTCCATATTTGTTGGCATATTTTAGTTAACACTATGGTTGGTTCTGTTTGTGTGGATTGTAGCAATTCAATTGGAATATCATATCTTCTTGGTGATTTATTCTTCCCAGTTTCTCTTATTGCAGCTTCTACCTCATTTTCAAGAACTTGGGCTTCAGCTTCATATGGTTCCTCCTTCCATATCATTCATTTTTCATCTCTTTCATATAACTCTTCTGTCTATTGCATCCAACATCTTTTTTATTTCTCCTTGATCATGTAGTATGTTCTTTTTCTTGTCATATAGCATCCTGGCCCTTAGTTTGAACTTATATTTGAATTCCTGGATCTTATGGAAGAGGTCTCTCATTCTTCCTTTTTTGTTGTCTTTTATGTCTCTGCATTGTTCATTGTAATAATTCTCTTTATTCTTGTGTACTAGTCCTTGTACAGTTTCATTCATGGTTCTGGTTTTGTTCCTATCTACCCTTTTTGCCTCTCTTCTTTCCTTTACTTGAAGTGTTTCATCTGTTATCCATTGTTTCTTCTCTTTCTTTTTGGCCATTTATAGTGTGTTTTGCCCTTTTCTTTATGCCCTTGGTTTCTGCTCATCCTTTGGGTCTTGTTTGATAGTGCTTTATAATGCAAATCTATTTCTTACATTTTCTGTAAATTCTGTTGAGGTGTTGTTCAGATGTTGTTCATTTGTTCAGAGAGTTTAGACACCATAATACCTAAAATTTTGTGAAGGACACAAATATTCAGTAGTCCAGATCAGAAATAATACACTAACAGAAGCTCATCCAATACAGTAGTGTGTGGTACCTGACATTTCTGTTTATGCAACTAAAATAGCATGTAAATTTGTTGTTTCAGGGTTTGCTTGTTTATAGGCTGTAATATCATTTATGCTGAGATGTTTAATCTTGTGCTGTACTATAATTTTCAAGGCTTTCTCATTTGTGTGAAAACCCAGCCTGTTTGCTCTTCATGTTGTATACAGAACTGTTACAGTTTACTGGTTGAAAATGTAAAGAAATCCAATTCAAAACTTTCTTCCAGCCGTGAACTCCCCAGGGATTCCTAACAGCCTCAGATTTTCCTATCTCCCTGCCCCCATCCCCCATCAACAAAAATAACACTTAACCTACTTTGATAGCCTCTTGTAAGGATTATTAAGCTAACATATCTTAAACATTTTTAATACTGTAAAATGTTTTATAAAATAATATTGATAAGTATTATGTGTTTGTTCCTAACATTTGATGTTTGCCATTATTTTTTTTCTTGCACTTTGTTTTGTTGCTTGTGTTTCTCCACCAGTGTGTTTTTCAAAGTAGTCTTAATCATAAATCTGTCAAGTGTTCTTACTGATTTGTTCACTTGTATCTCTATGTTGCGGCTGGGAAGGACCTTTTAAAGCCATTTAGAATTTTAATATAATAGTGTGAGTGCTCTTACCGAACCACAAAATGACTCCCATGGTAAACAGGGTCAGTCACAACACACATATTTTCATGAAGGCAAACAGGTGAGGCTAAAAGAAAGTAACTTGCTCAGGAACCAAAGTTGAAAGCAAAGTTAGAATCTGAGCTTCAAAACATGAAATCATCCTTTTGAAACCACATATTTCTGCTCAAGCATCCATAACACAGAAGGCAAATCAATGAAGCCCTGAGAAACAAGCAGAGGTTGGATAATGACCCCTTGTGCTTAGAGAAACATGCACACTGGCAAATACACCACCACCACTAAAAGGGGGAGTGCTTAGACAAAACACATGAAACATTAAAACTAACTAACCATCTAATATACTTCTTTCCAACATATGCATGCACACACAGGGTACTGACAAACCACATTACTGTTTTCTGATAGTAATTCTGGACCCCATTTTTGGAATAAAGATAGTTGTTGAGACAGTTAGCAAGTCCAAAGACCTAAAGCTAGATGCCAGCCAAGATGTGTATGACACTTGTGGCACTGGTAATGTCAGATTGGCTTCACTTGGGAAACTAAGGAGAGACCTTAGCTAGGTTAGTGTTGAGATAATTAGCTGCATCTAATCAATTCATTGAAAGAAGCTGAGCTATAATAATACATGTAGAAATAATAACAACAACAAAAACAATAATAGAATAACAACAACTTCTCTATTGTGGCAAGGGCATGTACATGTATGCACTGCACAATTCAGTAACTACAAACTGAAAAGTATATTTTCTATCTGCCCTTAAACTAACTCAGTTGATTGTTTTTCAAAATTCTGCTATAATGTAAATCTTTTGCAGAGTGGTACTGCATTAGCCTCATGCTCTATGAAGTTAAGAGTCTTAAAAGGTCCCACAAGATTCCTTGTTGTTTTTATAAACTATTATAGTTCCATAACAACAGAACTTTCTTTTAAATACCCAGTTCACTTCTAATATATTGAATCACAGGTTTTCACTTTTCTAGTACCAACATATATATTAAGATAAATTCTGAGAGCAGCTTTCATAAACTGATTTCATTTTTTAATGAGATAGGGTTTTGATGATTCATCTGCAGTTTAGCAAGCAGAATTTCTGAATTAGTAACTATCTACAAAAGTGTTCCTGTTTATTTAGGAAATGACTGTTTAATTAAATAAATATAGTATCAGTTCAGGCTCAAGCATTATTTGCAAAAAGACTCACACCATGTTTTTCCCCATCTTCCAATTTTGTGATGTGTTTTGTTTGTTTTACATTTCTACTACACTACTTCCACTATCCTTAACATAATCAGTTTTTATAATAATATTGTTGGGTTTGATCTAGAGATACCCTAGACTTGTGTAAGCATGCATATAACAATAGACATAACTCATCAAGGAATGTAATTACGAATATAAAGAATGTAAGAGAGTTTCAAGTATAGTGTTGAGATTTTTTTACTAGTTAGCAGATGCAAGTAATTGAGATAGAAAATAATTGAACAAGGAATTAGCATGGCAAGTATGTGTGTTAGCTAGCATAATTTATAAAAGCTGAATATTTAGAGTTGCATGGTTATTTAAGGAGATTTGAAGTTTTTGAAATAAACATTATAGATAATATGCTACAATGAATATTCAGTTTGACTATTTTAAAAAACAGAATCACTTTTTAAAGCTAATGGAATAGAGATGGATGATGGTATAGCAGTTATTATTTGCAAAAGGATGTAACTAAAGAAAACTGTAATAAGATGGCAATAGATGACACTTGACATTGCAGAAAATATATCACATATGTAAAATAGATTACGGTAAATGCTGAAACTGCCAGAATACAAGAACAGCATATAGAGTGTGTGTCTAGACATGTCATTTCTGCTCTTAGTTAATCTCCTTGATGAGATGCTTTGCCACATGCAGAATGTAAGTAGCATTCTTAATAGATTGAGTGATGTCTTTATTGTATCCTTCTTTTTGCTTGACTAGACTCTTTTGGAGACAACAACCAACCTACTCAACCATGACCTCCATTGGTCTTTACGTAATTTAAAAGCATCTGTGACTAGAGGGCTCAATCCCAAGCAAGATTACTGCTGTATTTGTCTGCAGCAATACAAGAGAAGACAAGAGACTGCTGACCAAATCATAGTATTCAGGTAACTAAGAAAGAAGCTATAAACAGTGAGTGATCCTGGCAGAAAGGACATAAAAGCTAGCAGTATGGGAGAAGGTCCATATAACATGGATCATTTGCTGAAGGAAAAAATATGGCCCAAGGTCTCATCCAATTTTTATTTTAACAGAAACCAGACATATTTCAACTAGCAGTCTTCCTCAGTGGCCAATGTGAATCTTGTATTGTCCAATATTTCCTTCAAATAAAAGGCTATACCAGTGTATAGTATTGTATAAACAATACTTATATAAAATAACAGTGCCATCACTTAACACAATAAGAGAGTGTGGGGAGGGAAGGAGACGAGGCATTATCATTTTGTATGATTCTAAACTCTTTTATTTGGTGGAAATATTGGTCAACATAATAGGGTTCACACTGGCTTCCGAGGACAACTGCTAGTTAAAATGCATTTGGCTTCTGTTTAAATGGACAATTGGATGAGATTTTGGGCCATCTTTTTACCTTCAACAAATGATTTATGCCTTGTGGGACTTCTCTCATACTATTTATAGTGTGGACTGTGTAGTGAAAATTTGAATAATTGATTATTTTAGAGTTTATTATCATTGTTATAAACTTACACACACACACACACGTATATGTTTTACATTTATACCCTTACTCTTTTTGTTTACCTTTTGTTTACCTTTTGTTATTTCAGTGAGTTAGGTTTTATCCTTTCCTTTTGTCCCATTTTATTGGAAGGACAAGACAATAACTACTTAATACTACCACCCAAACCCATAATTGCAGGAAAGAACAGTAGGTGGAACCTAGTTTATAGATCCCTTCATGCAAAGATCCATAATTTGGTTCTTTGATTTAAGGTAATAAAAGATACAGAACATTCAATAATCATAGTATGCTTGCTAGAATCACTGATACTCCTGAAAGTTGGTAGCACTGAATGACTACTTTTGAAGTCTGATTATAAATTCAATATTTCAGGTAATCATATGTTGGTTCATGGACCAGCACATCATATGTTAGCCTACAGAGAGATTTTACAGTTTTGTCTATTGGAGGGAAGGAACAGGACTCTCTGTTCAATTATTTGCCTTCTAAATTATTATTTATTTCATCCTTCCTACATTATTTGTACATGATGTGGGGCCTGGATTATGGTTGCTGCCTCTTCAAATTCCTAGCATTTTACTGGCCATAAACTAGCTTTGGGATCAGGCAACATGGATAGAGATTTTCATGCCTCAAATTAGATATGAAGGTTTTATACCTTGCTGTACTACCGAGGAAGCATTATTTATTGATTGTTATATCCCTTCAGAGCTTGTGTGACTTTTAGTCTGGGGTTATTTTATAGATAGTTTAGCCTAATTTCTCTCTAGGAATTTGAATTCTTTTGATAGCTAAACCACTGGCCTATATAGAATATTGGAAATAAGATTTGGGCACTGCATGTAATTGTAGTGGGATAAAAGGAAAGGACATCTGTTACTTTTGATGTTATTATCATAGGTTGAAATTCTGGGCATACCTGACTGAAAGTGTCACTGAACAAAGTAGGACTCACTTCCAGTTGAACAATGCACTTAATATCTCTAAAAATGTTTGTTCCCCTTATTAATGCTGTTACATTTGGGTTAGTAGATGTATTCAGAACTACTTTTACAATGGAAATGTATTATTGAATTTAGTTGTGCTTGTGTGCAATATCATTGGTATAATTTGTCTTTGTAACAGCTGTGGCCATTTGTACCACTCTCTTTGTCTGATGAGTAAAGAATGTGGAACTGAATCAAAGGGACAGATAAGATGGACTTGTTTTAAATGTAATGCAAATCACAAAGGAGGAAAACTAAGTGAAACTTCCTCAGAGTTGAAGAAGGGAACTCCAGTATCTCTGGCACAGGTAAGATTTGGAGAAACCTCTTTTCTGTGGGAGCTAAGGAACACTGCTGCAAAATAAGGCTGATATTCCACAGAGTGAAAAATACTACACTTCTGCTATTTGGAAATCTTTTGATGTGGTTCTTACCATATTGTATAGCGATAATTTTGATTGAACCATGTGTATTTCTAGAGCAATGAAAGGTAAATGACTGTGTCTTGTCCTAGTACAGTGATTCCCAAAATTGACAGCTGAAAGATCCATGAGGGCAGTGAGGGAAAAGGGGAGCAGCAGAAGCCAGTGCGGAAAAAATGGGACAGTGGGGGGGGGTCCAGTATTGGTGCACCAGAAAAACAAGGGGACCAGTGGCCTTTAGGACCGTGGTGGAGATAAGGGTTGCATGAAACCTCTTTTGAGGGTCTCTTAAAACCATGATGCAGGCTTGCTGATTGCTTCATGTGATGGTGTCTCCTGCTTTTTGCCTGTGCACACAAGCTCACTCCCTTAGCCATGAGTTAACAGTAGCAGTGGTAGTTGGGAAACCTGTGTGAGGCGTGGTCACAGGGCATTGATTCTATGGCTTGAAATGACACTCTTTTGGGACGGACTGGAGCAAGGAGCTAGAGCACATGGTGCTGGGAGAGAAACAGTGGCAAAAAGGAGCTTTCCTATTTGGGAACCTACCTGAGCTTTGTGAGCTTTGCTGGAGCTTGGCTGGCTTTCATTAGCAGACTGAGGGAAGAGGTAGCAGATGAAACAATGTCTGTAGGTGGGGAGACACATAATAATAATAATAATAATAATAATAATAATAATAATAATAATAATAATAATAATAATAATAATAGGTCTTATTTATATACCGCCCAATCACTGGGAATCTGAGCGGTTTACAATATAGGGGATAACAGACAGTTCCCTGCCCACAGGCTTACAATCTAAAAGACACGACACAAAAGGAGAAGGGAATGGTGAGGGGGGAGGGAATCAGGTCCAGCATTCTTCTCTCCCTCTGAGGCCTGGACCAAGGCAGATGGACCGGAGGGAGGGCTCTTCTTCTTCAGTACCTGATGGTACTTGAGCTTTGTGGGGAAGATGTGTCTATCTGGGGGGAGTATTCAGGGTCAATTCTTGGAAAGAGTCCTTTGTCTTGGCTCCTGTAATTAAAAGCTCTCACTTTTCCCATCCGTGCCAGTCTCCAATCCAGAACATGTATCCTCTATAAGCCTCCTACACATACATTTGCTGTGCCCATCTCTGCCCCGCTGAAGAAGGATTTAGAGCCCTTCCTCACTGGGGAGAAGCTTCTTCTTTTGCACCTGGTCACCTTGGGAGCAGTGACTGTGTCACCAGTTGAGCAATGACTGAGAAGCCTCTTGCCTACACTGGACTTTGCCACAAAGGTGGCACAAGTGAAAAAGTTATTGGTCACTGCTCAACCAGCCGCACAGTTACTGCTCCCAAGGTGACTGGGTGCAAAGGGAGCAGCGGCTGAGATTTCTTGTTTCAAATTTGCAGTAGAACAATACACCTAATATTATAGGCCCACTGTCCTATTATATATTTTTGATACTTTTTCTGTAATGCTACTGTTCCATACAAGGACCATCACAAAAAATGGTTATTGGTAATCTGCCATTTGAGAAAGTAGGTCAGCTGTTTATGTATGAGTGTATCATTTTATAAATTGAAAGCTTTTGCCTTCAGATATCAGAGGACCATTTCAAAAGCTGACCCCAGTCTGTGGAATGACCTGCCAGAACAGATACGATTTTATGTGGGTTTGATTGTGTTTTGTATTTTAATCTGCTATACCCTGCCATGAGCCTTGGGTAGAGGTGGGAAAGATATAAACTTACTATCATCATCATCAACATCATCATCAATATTATTAAATGCCAAAGAGTGAAAGGGCAAAGCCAAGGAGAACCAGGCAAGGCTCTTTAGATTTCATATTGTGATCTCTGTATATGTTATATGGGAGTGTACACATGTGTAAAAAAATTACATTTACAGTAGTCCCTTGCTATCCATGGAGGATCTGTTCCAGATCCCCCTGCAGACAGCAAAAAATGTAGGACCTTAAGTCCCATTCTTTTTAATGGTCACAGTTGCGTGTGTGTGCACCCTTTGAAAAAGCCAGGGCTTGCCATCCATGGAAGCTCGGATTTGCAGGTGGCAAGTCTGTTGTTGGTGCTGGCATGCTGTATGTAGATATGTGTTCATTCTGTAAAGTGCTTAATACTAGACAGGAATGGTAGTTCATCACTAAGGATGGTATAGGCCCAATTGAATCCAGTTTTAGATATAGTTGTTGAAAAGAAGTGGGGAGGGAAGTGTACTGGGTCACATCTGAATTCTGTGCATATCCATTTTGGGGTTAGTATAAACAGAGATGAATTCTTCCCACAGTTAAGGTTTTTTTTCCATGGAGTGTGGAGTGTGGGTGTGAGAGAGGGAGTGTGTGAAAAATCAGAACATAGAAAATGCCTTAGAAGCAGTGCTTCAGCTAAATTCTTCCCAAATATTGAATTTGCATTATTTGTAGCTTCATCACAATGCTGACTCATGTTGTGTTTGCAAGCTGCTTAATGATAATTCAGAAGCTTTAAGTAATCCAGCTGCTAAGGCAAAGTAGTAGAAAATCCTGATTTTAGAGTATAAATGTTCTACGCTTGAATTGGATAAGAGAAGACTAATATCCATTGAAGACAAGGATGACAGCAGTGGGAGGTGATTTGTGTATCTATTGTAGAGGATGCCCAGTGCACTCAAAAAGATCTCATGGCCCTGCGACTTGATAGTACTCAGTTCTACAACAGCTCAAACAGAAAACAATTAGATTTACCTTGAATGCAACATTTAAACAGATTGTTTTAGTGACAATTTATTATTTTACTCTGTTTGCACTGAAATACAACTGATTCATGTATTTTCAGCTGTGTAACACTGATAGTTGAATAACTTTTTAAAAGATTATCTTTGTTTTCAGCATCTGTTTTTAGCTGTGTGCCTTACAGTTTTATTATAGTTTAGCCTTTGGAGTTGGTTTAACATGAACTAGGTGAACAGTTTAAAGTCCTTGAGCATCTAATAAAAAACACTATTCATTTTAGTGCATCCGCTTCTCCCACCTCTAAGACTACATTATTTATAATCAAAAGTTGTATGGGCTGAATATTGTCAGGGTTTGGTGTTTGTTTGTTTGTTTTACAAAATGTAGAAATTTTCCTTCTGCAATCCTCTGATATTCCTGTCAGATGCATTTCTGTACAGATGAACAGAAGACACTTTTGGACTACCTGAAAAGTTTTGGATGTGGATGTTTCTGTTTTCTTTAGAATGCTTTGAGCAAAAATGGATTGGTACTGGAAATGCCACCAAGCATCTGGAGTATATTTCTTAGTACCATTTCTTCTCTTCCAAAATGGACTGTCAGCTTGAATTCTGAAGTAGTGTTGAGATTTATATGTGAACTGACAGCAACCCAACACACTCTGTTCTCTCTCTCTCCCCCCTCCCCCTTTCTGTGAGGATTTCTCTTGGCAACCACATTGGAAAACATAGAGCATGGAAGGGAAATTGTTGTTGTTTTTTAAAAAAAAAAGGATGGAGGAACTTCCATTGAATATCATTTGCATTCAGTTTCAGACTTGAATGTTACTGGGGCAATTTTTCTTTAGATCTCCTGTCTGCAATGAAATGCACCTTTTGTGTTTTTTAAAATAACAGGAACAGGACTTCCAATTATACCAAGTGTAAGCACACCTGCTTTACACCCCCCTTCTGTTTCCTTCCTCTTGGTTTACAGGCCAAGGCAAGCAAGGAGTAAAGACAGAGCAGCCCCAGATAGTAGCCAGTTGCTCTCGGCAAGAATTGCACACTGCTAGTAACAGCCAGAAGGAGCAATTTCAGAAATGACAAATAGCAGTACAGATATTTGGGCCCAAGGCAATGTAGCCAGCAGCTAGACTAGACTGCAGCAAAAATGTCTGAGGAAGATGCAAGAATCAGCAGCCTCATCCCCACGCACATATCACCAGCTCAAAGGACGATGGTCATTTAGCTTCCTCCTTTTCATGTTCACCTATCATTCATGGGCTGATTTTTCTGATGGTGAGGTACTTTCTACAAACAGTTCCCTTGGTTACAGAGCACACATGAAGATGCCTAAGAAGCTCAGCAGAAATAGAGAAAATCAGTTCACTGTTTTAAAACCTACAGTGACTGAAGGCCACCAGTAGTGGCTAGATTAATGTGGTAGTTTCATTTTCTCTCAGGCTTCTTAACTTGTGCTCTGTATGTGTGTTAATAATTATTTCAAACTAGTAATCATGTCTCATCCTATTAACTGAAACGATTTCCAGAGGGGTAGCTCTGTTAGTCTAGTGCAGCAGAACACAGTTGGTTGGATTTTGCTCCTTTTGTGCTGTCCGTTGCCTGGCAAACAGCTATCAACCTGTTCTTCACCCCAAACTAGTCAGTGGAGCACACTCCTTGGGAGGGTGGAGGAGTCTCTTTCTTTGGAGGTTTTTAAACAGAGGCTGGATGGCCATCTGTCAGGGGTGCTTTGATTGTGAGCTCCTGCATGGCAGGGGATTGGACTGAATGGCCCTTGAGGTATCTTCCAACTCTATGAATCTATAAGTGCTAGTTCTGCTTGCTAGCTCCTTACCAAAGCAGAAAGAGAGAGAAGAGGCTCTGGAAGGATTGTAAAGGGAAGCAAATATAACATGTGTTTATGAAGCTTGAAATTTTACTTTTTAGAAGAAAGCACATAACATGCTGAAGCCATCTGTAACTGAATAGTGGTAGCATGTTTTACCTTTACATCACTAAAATGCTCCTTATGCAAAACATGGAGCCTTCTTGACAAATCAATTGTTCTCTGTCTACAAAGAGGCCTGTGATGTCACTGGAATGGATATATATTGGATTGCAAAAGATAGGTCCCTGTTGAGATGCAAATGCACTTTAAATTTCCTGAACTTTGAAAATCTCCCTATTGCCGCATGGCCAGAAGGAGGAGGAGCCCGCGTGCAAAAGATATCCTCCCCATCATAACATCTTTACTAAGGACGGAAACGGAAACGACATGTAGGCATCTGACTAACATCTCCAATTGTTTTGTTTTGTTTTTCCTGTTTGGTTTGTAGCATCTTGCCTGATGAAGAAGCCCATAAAGCTTTTGAAGCTTCCAGCAAGTATATTGTGCATTTCAGTTGGCCAATGAAGGTATCACTGATGAATTTTTGTTTGAATAGTGGTAGGATGATATTCTGGGATACTAAAAATTCAGTGTCAATTAAGTGGCATTCTTTTGTGCACTTACTTAGGAACCTGTAATCAGTTGGACTTCTTTCCAAGTAAAATTCACAGGACGGCAATGTTTTAACACCAGATGCTCCATTCGGCAGAATGCTATGGTTGCCTCAGGCAGCTTTCTGGGTACATTTTGCCTCGTAACTGGGAAGCAGACACTAGAACAGAACAACTGCTATTGCAGATGTCATCTCTATGTATATAAATGTATCTGTGTCGATCTGGAGCGTGCATGTATATACACACCACACACACACAAAATCTATTCCTGACACACTGGTGAACTAAGTTTGAACCCATTACTTTTCAGGGTTGTCATCACTAGACTTCAGGACAGTTGACTGCATAAGATCATGGGTTTTATCCAGTGGTGTCACCTGGTAGTACAAATCTTCTACTGCTTATTGAAACCTTGGTTTGATCTTTGTGCAAATGTCAAAACTAATGCTTGGAATCAGGTTTCAAAGGCTATTCAGCGACCCATTATAACTTCATTAGGCTGGATGTTGCTTGACCTAGATGTCCTACTGCCACTGGCTCTGCCAAATCATGTTTCTTTTCTTGCTATCATTGGATATACCTCTTGTCTCCTAGAACTAGAATCATGCAATATCTAGCATTCCTCATTTCATTTCCTCAGGCAGTCTTTCTGCGAAGTATATTGATATTTTTGTTATAAGCCAGTTGGGCACAATGTATGATCATAAGGAAATATTACTCTGAAGTTTAATAAAATAGATTTGGAAACTATCTTGTATACAAATCATCATATAAATAATTTGAGATTGTAACTTTCTCCATATGATTTATACTTCCATTGGATTGTGTTTGAATAGATGATAGTGCCTAGAGTTATCCTTCAAATTCACTATGGCTTAGTGCAAGGATATTTATACATATTTGCATGGAAGAATTTCAAAAAGGTTTGGGTTCTTTTTGCTATGACTTTGGAAAGGGTTTCTGAAGTCCTGTTTATACATGGGATTTAATTCAAAGCAACCAGATATTTAGAGGGTCTGAGCAATCTAATATCTAGGTTATCCATTATTGCTTGTTTGGCCTGCTCCTGGTGTTTGAAGCAGAAACTGCACTATAAGGTACACATACAGGTTTAGGCATGTGCATTCAGTGCAGTGGCACAGATGTCAGATTGCTAAGAAATTCCCTCCAGCATTGAATAAAAAGATGTTCCTTAGTTTTTAAAAAATGCCTTGCAGCACTTGTTTCCATGACAACAGGAAAATTGCCTGCAATACATCAGCTCATCAGCCCAAATAACAATCTGATTGATAGTTACATATGAGTAAGAAACAGCAAAGGAGGACAGTCATGTTACATTTTCTTGTCTTTAGATAACTACAAATTGTCATCTTTTACCTTATTTTCCCCTGTGCGTATTTTTCAAGCTTCTGAAGACACAATGTCACTTTAGCTACACTAGATTTTTCACCAGTATGTTAGTTACTATGACTTGAAGACTCATTTGCACATTGAGAGTTAATGTATAGCACACATACCCATTTGCTGTCCAGTTTAAAAAGAAGGGAAATGGAACAGGAGATCCATGAGATGAAATAGTGGATTCCAATATTGAATCCACTATTTAAATAAATATTCACAATTGTTTAAAGCAAAATGGACAATGCAGTACTATCGCAATACACTGAACCTTAAAGTGAAAGAGAGAGGAAATAAAATATATAAGCTCATGCAACAGCTAAATCCTTAATTTTTAATCAGAATTTTCATTAGTCAGCATTATTATTATTATTATTATTATTAACCTTTATTTATAAAGCGCTGTAAATTTACACAGCGCTGTACATAAAAATTTTAGTCAGACGGTTCCCTGCCCTCAGGATTACAATCTAAAAGACACGACACAAAAGGAGAAGGGAGTGGTGGTGGGGAATAGGATCAGGTCCAGCAGATCTTCTCCACCTCCGAGGCCTGGACCAAGGCAGATGGACCAAGGCTTGGCTTCTTGATGGATGGTTAAAAGGAGGCTTCCTGGGTCAGAGAGGGGCTCACCTCTGGGAATGCTTCTCTAAACAAATTATAACATTGACAGTCTCTGAGGATATTAATATTAATTGGGATTCTTTTTAAGTCTGTTATAGAATGGATTTGGGTACACTGAAATGCAAGCAAAATTAAGCTCAAACCCACCCACCCCAGCAGCTCCCCCATGTCGGAGTATCTCTAGAATGGGAGAGTTCGAGAGAGGAGTCTCCAGCAGGATATAGAAAATCAATAGGGTTTGTGCCTGGCATGACTGCCTTTCTGCTAGCATAAGTCTCCTTTAGATCCATGAAAATGACTTTTTCCTGGCAATACAGAAGTTGAGAGTGTAGCTTTTTCATTTTCTTTCTCTCCCTTTATAATTACCAAATCTCACATTTTTCACATTAGCCCTTTTTGCACAATGGTTTTTGCAACTTCAATCCAGGCCCAACCATGCGAATTCACATTACTACGTAATAGATTATCACACACGATTGCATTCTATGGGGAGTCATCCCAAGCCTGATTGCAAGTCAGTCCAAAGTTACTCCTGATGTAGGTGAATTCAGTGAACTAGCGAATTCACAAATCTTTTTCCAAGGTCAATTCGAATCCAATTTGAATTGGTCTTGGTGTGGAAAGCAACTTTGCTTCGGTCCTGGTACACTCCCCCCCCCCAAACAACCTCCAAGGTGCCACATTTCCCATGATGTGGCGCTGCAGTTTTGCTCCATTTGCTTCCAGTACTCCTTCAAAAATGGAGGATGCATTTGGATGTGGCTAGGAGGGATGACTATAATAGAGGATACATTTGGAGGTGACTGGGAGGGATGACTATAACGGAGGATACATTTGGATGTGGCTGTATGTATACTTGAGACCACACGTGGCGGGAGTTGTGGGCATTGCTAAATTGTTGAAATAGAGTAAATAGAGTAAAAAAAATAGAATAAAATAGAAAGGAAGAAGAAACGTGAAGCAATCATTCACGTGAGGCTAGTATTCATGTGAAACTGGAACCAGGAAGTGGCCCCCTTCTTCACCCCGGAAGTGCAAAGGTTCATGATGCGTTCGGAGCCCCACTGAACATGCGCAAGGGTGCCAATTCGAATAGGTGAATCTGCATGGTATGTACTGGTGTGATCATTTATTTTACACTCGCTCCGCTTTGCCTCAGGAATGACCACAGTTCCACTCATCATGTGTGATAATTAATCACATGAATTGGCTTTGATTTGAACTGAATCTACTTCCTCTTCCCTTCGGAATGGCTTTGGACTGGAGTTCCAATTTTCATGTGTGATAAGGGCCATTGAGTCTGCAATACTAGGTACCCTGCCCTTATTGTAAGTCCATATTACTATGGGATTTACTTTCAAATGAATATGATTATTTGATTATTTGTTGTTATTATTATTTTTACATGCCTTCAATTTGTTTCCAACTTATGGAAACATGGATAATAAAAATTGCAGATAATGGCTAACCCTATTTTTTTAAAGAATATTTTTATTGAAAAATAAATCACAAAAAAGCAAAAGGTACAGTAAAAATGTAAATATAGTGATAGCATGACAACTTTTAAACAACTATTATATCGTATATACACCTTGAAAACAATTACATAAATAAATCCTACTTCATCTTTTACACCTTTATGCTTAGATTAAGATTTCACCTCATCCTAACTTCCGTCCTAGTGAGAATACCCTTCATATTTTGTGTAATATGATATCATGATATCTCTGCCTTAAATTAGATCTCTTTTGGTCATGTCATCTTTTCTTGGCAAGTTTCTTCAAAGGACATCCTCTTAAAGCTGAGAGTTTACATGGCTGACCTGGGACCCTGGTCTCTAGAGTCATAGTCCAGTGCTTAAACCAGTGTACCACACTGGCTCACACCTGTTCTATATCTGTTTAAAAAGGTAAAGGTATTCCCCTTTGACAAGTTTATCTGTCCGACTGTAGGGGGTGGTGCTCTGTTACTAAGCTGAAGAGCCAGTGTTGTCAAAGTCAACTCTGATCATGTGGCCAGCATGACTCTGCAAAACACTGTTACCTTCCCACTGAAGTGGTACCTATTTATCTACTTGCACTTTTACATGCATTCAAACTGCTAGGTTTTTCAGAAGCTGGGACTAGTGATGTGAGCTCACTTCATCATACGGTGGTTGGGTCTCGAACTGCCGACCTGGTGATTGTTAGAGTCAGCATCTTAACCGCTAAGCCCCCGCATCCCTTCTATACCTGTTACTTAATTTATTTCATCCTATCTTTCTCCCACTGTGGGACCCAAATCAGTTCACAGCAGAGATTTTTTAAAATACAGTACAGGTAAAATTACAGTGATTATAATAAATAAATAAATAACAATATTTAAAACTGATTAAAAACATTTAAAACATAGCATGAAGATAAAAGTATAGTGTGCATGCACAAGCACGCGCACACACACACACATATATGTCAAAGGCATTTCTGCAACAGCTAGTCACTGAAAGCCAGTCTAAATAAAAAGGTCTTTGCCTGCTGCTGGTTAGGGAGTAAATGGGGTCAGCTAGTCTCCTGTGGAAGAGAGTTTGACAGCCTGGGAGCAGTGATTGAGAAAGCCCTCTCTCACATGCCCACGACAAATGTGTCTGTGGCAGTGGTAAGACCAAGAGAAGGCCCTCCCTTGAAGATCTTAAAATTCAGCAGGCTCACATTGGGAGAAGTAGTCTTTCAGGTGGACTGGACCCAAGCAGTATTGGGCTTTTTAGGTCATAAACACACTTTCACTTGTGCTCCAAACACACTGATGACCAAGATAAGGCTGTCTCTTGATCTCTGAGAAGTTCTTCTTTACTGTCCTTCAGAGACATTAAACAATATGGCATTTTCTTTAACATGGACAGCTGTGTTAAAAGGACTGGAGTATTAAGTTTTATCCCACTGAATAAATATTCCTCTAACCTATGTCTTCAATTCATAAAATGTGAAAACTAGTGGTTTTATTGGCAAGGATGATGTGAGGGTTGAAATGATGGGGAGCATAAAAACATGTTATACTGCTACAAATGGTATGTTTTGGAAGCTCTGTTGTTTTGTGAATCGCCCATAATGGTTAACAACACATGACATGATTAACAACTGAGCTTCTTGTTTTGAGGAGACAAAACATTTCTCCACTTGTAGAGAGATCTTGTAGCACATTTGAGACTAACTGAAATAAAGAAATTGGCAGGCTGTGCTTTGTAGGTGTCACTCTGCTTCTTCAGATGCATATAGTGGAATGAAAACCAGGGACAGACATATATGTATCATTGGTATGTGAGAATGTCAGTTCAAATTCAAAATTCTTTGTGTATGGAAATGAAGTAACAAGTCCAGTTTTAATGATGGTCCTTAGTAAGCAAAGACCCTGGGAACTGTCCAGTGTTTATGGAAATGAAGAGGCAAGACCAGTTTGGCATTGGAAACTAGTCTGTGGGTGAAGAGAATAGATGAGTGTAAGTTGCCCCCCTGAGGATGGGGTCAGATAGTGTTAAAATGTGTATAGTGAATCAGTTCAATCCATTGCTGAGGGACTGTAGTTTGTGGATTGATCCCAATTTTGCTGTTTCTCTTTCCAGTCTACCTTTGTAATTCTTTTGTTCAAGGATTGCTGTTCTGAGGTCTGAGATGGAATGCCCAGGGCATTCAATAGTCATCAGTTCCTGCTAATAAAAATGTCAGTTTTTTGAGGGGATATGATAGCATCTCTAATATGAACAGTAAGAGGATCAAGGTATTGAGATCTTACATCTAGATACAAAGTACACTCTAGAAAAAAAATAACATAAATCTTCCATCTTTCTGCACTCTGTGTTGGCTATGTCATTGTATTGCGTTTGCACTTGGTTAAAAGGATTGAAAGGTCAGATGACCAAGTAAAGGCTAAATAAGGTGGCAGTTTTCAAGGATAAATGGTAAAGTTTTACATAACAGAGCAACAGTTAAAATACTAGCGCAGCTTTTTCCTGGAGATCAGTGTCAGCTAAACATCTTGCAACTTCCAGTCTGGCACCATAATATCCTTTTGCAACCAAATAGCTCACTGAGAATTCCAAATTAGATACAAGGTGACAATTTTTTATAGTCTGATTCTGGGTTCATTTCTTTATATGCCATTAAAACTAAAGGAGACCAGCTGAAAAATTAGTTTGAGACACCATTGAATGGCTTTATTCAGGGCCAACATTTTAACTGAGCAGTTCCCAGAGTTTATATTGTACTGAAATCCAACATTGCCACATCGGCGTAGAGTCACACTACAGCTCCATACAGCAGCTGGGCAAAAGCTTACTCTTATAGAGCTCAAGGAGGGGCACCACAAATCTACCGTCAGCACCTGCTGTGTACCAAAAAAATTAGCATTAATTGTTTTTGGTTGATGCTACAGTGGCTTTCAAGTTTGTGGACCACCATCCAGAGTCCTTAAATGTTACCCCCAGGTATTTATAGTAGCCAACTTGCTCCAGTTGTTGGTTATTAAGTTGTCATCAATATTTGAGAGCCTTTGTGGCTGAAGAGTGGGGTATAAATACTCCAAATAAATAAATAAATTTATGTCTTCTCCTCCCAAACACCATGATTTGGGTTTTTGAATAATTAACATTTAGAAATTCTTTTTCACAGAGCTGTCAAAAGCCTGTGCAAGCCTGGATGTCTATAAGAAAGAAGGATGGTATCATCATAATCATATATGTATATATAAGATGGAAATATCTTTATCTTGCAGGCTGGGGGGGGACTTTGCACCTGATAGAAAAGAAATTATGTCATTAATGTATACTGTATTTAATGTATTAATTAAATAAAAAGGGGGCTAACAGGCACCCTTGATGAACACTCTTATTAACAGGAAAGGCTTCTGAGAGACTGCCCTTAGCCATTATTACATAAACTGGAATTATTATACTGTCCTTGAATTCTCTTAAGTAACTTCTGGTTAATATTCAAAGAGGCCAACATATGCCACAAACGTGGCAATGGTAGACAGTCAAAACCAACCCTGAAGTCTACAAAGGCCACAAAAAGTCTACAGAGGCCACAAAAAGAGAGTGGAGAAGTGGAATATTTTTTCAGTAAATGATTTAAAAGAAAACAATGGCCAACTGTTGATTTGTCATGACAAAAGCCAGCCTGCTTTTCAGCCAAAAGCTTTTCTGAGGTCATCCAGGTTTCAGGTTTTTCGAAAAAATGTGTTGCATATAGCTTACTAATCACATCCAAAAAGCTAACTGGCCAATAATTCTTCAGATCAGATCTAGAGCCTTTCTTGGATGTGGGGACCACTATTTCCATTGACCAATTAATCCACTGGTATATTATTGACAGAACTGGAAATTTTTGCTTGAGTTGTAACTGAAAACACAAGATCTTTACAAGTCTTAATCTTCCTTGGACAGGCAACCTGGAATATTACAAGCTGGATAAGAGTCTACTTTGAAAAGTGAAATTAGCTCCAGCAGTGCTGGTATAACTGCCGTAAAATCCAACTAGCTAGTTCACAAATAATTAAAAAATGTATAGTCTCCTTCCTGGTCCACTGATACAGTATTATATAAGAGGACTAGACCAACCTGAAAAATAGTGTGGCTAAATAATTTCCCTTGAACATTAATCACATGGTCTTTAAATTGTCTATGGGTGGAAAAAGACCAGCCTAAAGGGGCGGCATGACACCATCCCTAAAAGAGCCAAGTGGGTGCCCCAGCAACCGCATACTGCAGCCCCACTCCACTTTCTTCCAGCACAAAAAATGCAGCAAAATGTCGCTCCTTTTTGCATCAGAGAAAGGGTGGCATTTCTGCCATGGTGGTGCCTTTTTGGCACTCCTGCGGCATGCAGCATCTAAATGCCATGCCGCCAGAGTGCTGAAAAGCTGCCCCCAAGCCAGAGGTGTAACACTGGCTTCAGGGTGGCATCAGATTGTGCATCATGCATATGCCACGGCCCCACCCTACTGGGAAGCCATCATATTGTGCCAGTCTATACTGGCCCTATATCTCATCAGTATAGTCTCTTCCAATGGAAAATGCCAGTGCCTTCCAATTAGGACCTATCGGGGCATTAAAATCACCTGTTAAAGTAAAATGGGCCTCAGGATATTTAATATCCAATGAAAATAAATATTCTTCAAAATATTCTCACATATATCCAGAATGATACTTAGAATTTTGGGGTGGAATATACACAGTTATAACAAAAGATATCATATTCAACTTGAGGGAAAACTCCCATGGTTCAAGGGCCTAGAGTATCTATCAAATGGGATTTCACTCTCAATGAGGTGAGTGAGGCCACCCCCGTGATGATCCATACAATTACTGCTGTTTGCTGGAACTAAGTATGTTGTGTAGTCATTAAGTCAGATATCATCAGCAGACCGTGTTTCCTGAAAGCAAACCATATCAAACTGCTTTAGATACTTATGAAATTGAACATTCAGATTCTTATAGTTCCAGCCAGGTATGTTCCAGGATAAACACTTGAAAGCCATTGGTCACTTTTGGTCACTATTGTTACATAGTGAGATATAATTCTTCCAAGATTTTAACTAGTGCATATAGCAGATGTCAGTTTCAATCACTGCAGTTTTCTTCACCACATCATTGTATCTGAATTCTCTCAGGGTTTCCTCTATAGTCTAAGATTATTTTGTCTTTGATGGGCATACACATTGACCTGGATTCTTCACTTGTTTATAATTCACTTCTGTGTGCAGCTTTTGTACTTCTGTCTCATCCTCCAGGTAGTCAATCACATCAGTGGTTGGACTCATTTGAAATTACTGGATATACAGTATTTGCCAGGTGACAAATATGTTCTCTTGGTTTCTCTGGAGATCCTGTTTCTTCCTCAGCGAGAAATCTCATGTCCATCTTTAGAATGTAGTATTGTTTTGATTTTAATGTGTTAATAAAAAGATTTTCTAAAAAAAATAAAATCCCATATCCAGTCAGGTGGAAGCTTGATGGTTATCACAGAATTTGCCTTGGGTATTGAGGGAACTAAATTACACCTGATCCAACTCTGTTCAGACTTATCTGCTATCAAATTTATTTCTTCAATCTGGAGTATATGCCTTCACCACAGGAATAGCCTGACCTACTCCTTTTCCCCACAGTTGTTATCTTGATAGATTACAGACTCATCTGTACCACACCTTATACTGCCTCGTTTTTAACAGGTCCACTTTGCCCTATTTGCATATTTTATCAAATGGATTTTCAGATTTTCTAATCTTGGTATAATTTGGTTTTGAACTGCTAAAAGCAAGGCACAATAGCAGCCAAATACAGTACCATCACTTCTTCCTTTTTTCAAAAGAAAAATCCTCTTATAGGAAGTTTGTTTATGAGCTTGCATCCAAACATATCTACTGCTGTATTGTGCTCCAAGATCATTATGGTGAAGGAGGTGATCTTTAGGAGAGCTGGGGTCAATTATATTTTTTTGACTACTTCCTACCTTGCTGAACTTCTTTTTTATGTGGGATCCTCTGGACCTCTAAGGTTTGGTGGAATGCCATGTTTTCAAAAACCTTTGAAACAAATATGTCCCTTCCAGTGGGTGCATCTTTGTAATCAAGAACCAATCTGGCCTTACTTCACTTCACTGAAAGTAACTACTGCATGAGCATGAGTGTGATTTTAATACTGATATTCCACAGAAGCTATATGTACTATTTCAAGCAGACCTGGGAAAGCCACTTCCAAAATGTTCAGAAGATGCAATGTATGTGCATTTTACATTAAAAAGCTTTTACATTTGGGGTAATTAGATAGAACTAGCTTTCTATGATTTAGTATTAGATTCCAATTTTTGCTGTTTTCAGTCCTTGCCTGTGGTAATTTTGTCTCAGAAAGAATTTGAGACCAAGGATCCTGCATGCTTGGTTCAGAGCTCTGAGTCTGTGTTAATTGAGATAACTATGCCAGAGGAGCAGATATTTATTATTATATTTATTATTATAATAATTATTATATTTATTTATATCCCGCCCTTCTCCCAAGACTGGGACTTAGGGCGGCTATCTCATCAGTGTGGAATGTGACAACAACATAGAACATAGAAGTGTTTATTGATTAGTCCTTAAGCCATTTCAAAATAACACAAACAAGTAAAACACACTATCGAAATTCTATAGCAATTAGAAAAGAGCTAAAATGTAATAACGCAGAATTGGAAATGTATATAGAGTATGGATGTATGGATGTCATATAAATGTAAAACAATAAAGTACATTAGAAGTACAGTATCTAAAAATGAAACATAGTTATAAAACTGATCATAAAAATCTATACCGAAGGTTCAAGATACAAAAATGGGTAAAGAGAATAAAAGTGTATTACAGCCTTAAGATGGTAATACATAAAGTAATAAAATTGAACATGAAGCATCACACATCAGAATTCTTCATCACCTCTGCAATTTTCCCCAATTGACCCCACATATCTAACTCTTGACTGTATAGCTTTATGTAAAAACCGAGCTGTGATAATAGATATTTTTGAATCCTGGCCACTCATGAAGTAAGAGATTCTGACATGGGTATCCCAAAACATTGTTCTTTTGATATAGGGACCAAGATACTGATCTCTTTCCTGTTGGAAATCAGGAAGACCACAGCTCTTTATAAAGTTTGTTATTTGCATAAACCAAGAGGATTGAAGATGGGATTGTGACTGTTCTAAGAGACATAGTCTTGGTAATCTATCTGGATGCATTTCATTGATTTTACCCCAGTAATTAAACACTTTGATTTTGGCTTGCAAATGGATTGAATAAATTTCTAATTCAGCTCTAACAGCAGCCGCAGATGTCCTTTTATCTACACCCAATATACTTCTCAGATGTTGAGACTGTGCTAGTTCTACTGCTGAGATGGAATTTAGACCCCAAACTTCTGCCGCATATGAAAGCATAGGTGTAATCTTGGCTTTATATACGTTGATTAATGGGGTTAGGGAACCAGGGTACTTGTGAGCTTTGTTTAAATATGATATTCAAATGAGCCTTTGCTCTAAGTGAACTCTTTTGGTGATGACATGACCAAGGTCCGTTTTCTGAGAATGTTACACCAAGGTATAAGATGGTCTTTACTTGATCTATTGGCTCACCCTCTAAATGCCGTCTATGTCTCTGCGTTCGTTTACCAAATACCATTATATTTGACTTAGATTTGTTAATAGTTAAGGAATTGTTCTGTCAATAACAACTAAGTCTTTTCAACAGTTTCCGCTTTCCTACCTGTGAGTATAATAACAATATCATGTCGTCAGCATAAAGCAAGATGTTAAAAGGAGTATGTAGGACAGTAGGCATATGAAGGAAGCCGTGTAATTATGGCACTGTGCACACATACGAGGGTTAGGGAGCAGGCAGTTGGTGGGCGTTCCCTAACTCTAGTATTGGTGTGAGTATGCCAGTCTGTACTGCACCACAGTTCATTAATTTAGCCCCTGTATTTACATGGCTTCATGACCAGGTCTTTATCACCAAGCCCAAACCAACCTTTTTAGATATTTCAACCAATGTAATTAAAAGTTTATTACATTTGGAAAAGAAGGATTTGATATGTTCAGTGTCTTTCATTGTTATAAATGACCATCTTTCAATTGGTAAGCTGTTGTTACTGTATCCTTCTGGCAGGGAGGATCTTCATTACTTACTTTATCATCATTGTGAGTTAGACCTGAGGTTGACTGCAGCAGCTCACAAAATTGGTTATCCTGGTCAAGAGGCTTTACTTCAGCTGGCTGTAAATCAAAAGGCAGCATTAACTCTTGGGATGTCATGATATCATCAAGTGCCAACTCTGTTGCAAGATTAATAGAAGCTGTATCTTTATTAAAACCACAGAAATTTCTTTTAAGATCCATTGAGCAATCCAGTATAGAATTTGTGGGCTGAGCAGTCATAGAATCAACAATCTCCTCTTTTCCCATTTCTTAGGACCTAAGAAACTGTAAGCTTTGTTTGAATTTTCTGACTTCGTCCCAGATGAAGATGCAATGCCCAGTACAGTATTCTATAGTCTTCTCTTGTGAACATGATTGTAATTTTACAAATTATCCCAATTACTAGCAGTTGTAAATTACATATGCTGAAATGGCACTGGTCAGCCAATACTTACACCTGCAATTCCATAGCAAAACTTTCAGAGGTTCACCATTTTCTCTACTATCAGATAATTAATGATTGTAGCATGTAGAGCTAGAATATTGTTAAATGCTGTTATTCTTCCTCCTTCCTCAAAGCCTCATTCTTTCCTTCTTCAGAGCCATTCCTCAACTTCCTGTTTTTTTGTAAATCTTGAATCTCTTCCGCTTCTTGTTGTTGTTCTCAGTTATTATTAAAGACCTTTATATTTTCAATAGAAGCAAAACAATTATAAAATTTTGCAACGAGCTTTGGACACAAGTTATTGCTCCATCACCATCCTGGATTCCCCCATTAGCTTGGATCTCTCACCCAGAGTAGGTGATCCATGTTCTTTCCAGCAATATTATGGTTAACAGAACAGCAAAGCTGTAAATTTCCCAGGGAAATGTCTTGTGCCCAACATATACATCAGGCAAATAATCCCATTCTTGCCCTTTTATGAAATGCTGGTCTTTACAGATATAATTTAATTGGATATTCTCTCCCTTTTTATTTGGATCAAGTATAGGCTAAGCTTAACCTTAGTTGATGTTTGTCCTAAATTATCTATTTTTGTTGTTTGGACAGCTTCATAAAAATACTTGCTCCAGTTGTAAAAAATTACTAACTCTCAGGTTGATTAAACATTGAAATATAAAGATCCCGCTTAATGTGGATGATTTGTTTTTATGACTTTATAATATTGTTCTTTAGATCAATTCAGAGACCCTGTTGGATCCCCAGCAAGCTCAAGCTTTTGACCAGCTTTGTCGTCTGTACCGAGGAACCTCCAGGGTAATATAATTTTATGCCTTAATTCCTAACAAAAACTTGGGGACTAATTATGATATGTGTCTTATAATAGTAGCACCTGAAATTATCTCATGGATCAAAGTTGTCCTTGTATTTTTCTTGGAAGGGTGGGACAGAGTCCCGTTTATACTTAATTGAAAATCTGTATCTAAGTCTTGATCCTTTAAAATATATGCTTCCCTTGTTAAAACAGTGATCCCTAGATGCTCCAGTGCACTGGATTCATTTAGTACTAAGTAGGAAACCACCTGAGTTCTTTTCAACCATACCTTTATTCTTCATCTGTCTTGAAAATTATTATTCCTGCACTTGCATACCTCAACAGCAGCCCTGTGGTCTGCATTTGTTGTGACAAGTATGCACAGTTTTTGGTTTGCAGCTTTTAAATTTTTTCTTAAACATCAATTAATTTCTCATTTAATTAAATATTAATGCATGCCTGTCCTTTGTAACAGTGCTTATTCTGCCCACATTACATAATTTTACTGCATGCTTTAAAATAACCCTAATGTAGCACGTGTTGTTCTCTTTTATTTTGTAGTTGGCTCTTCTGACTGAACTTTCTCGAGATCGTGGTGGTGAAAAACATGGACTTCTCCATGTCTCCCAGGGTGATTCTGCACTCAATAGTGTCTTCCAGAATGAGACCTTCCAACTTCACCTCACACCACCGCCTCCTCTTCTGGATGACTAATCTTTGCTTGCTAAGACAGTATGAAAACACTGTGAAAAGTACTAGGTAGTACTCTGGTATGGCACACCCTGATTATGGAATTGGTTCAGAGGACTTCACTTTGAATGAAGTAGACAGGACGTTGCCACAATCCAGAGTCTTGCCAAGGATCATTCTTTTTCTTTATCTTATTTGCTTAACAAAGCAAAAGGGACAGTTTAAAATGTGGCTGGGCCTTCTTTCCAGTAGGCTTTGCTGGAAACTGTCAACTACTCTGTTAAACTTATGCTGTTCCTTGCTGAAGCTGAACACAACAGTACTTGGGACACTAAACCTCAGAGATAGAGTCTGCAGCAAGACCTTATTTAAATAATTGGAATGTGTTCCCTTAGAGGAAAATACCAAGGGAATACAACAAATGTCATTCATTTAAAGTTGACATTTCTCAGGCTTCCTTTAACTATCTCATTTAAATTTAGTACAAGCAGTAGAACCCTAAAGTCATAGTATGAATGCAGAATGTGCAACTAAGCTGCATGAGACAGAATTGCCAAGGACAGCCCATTTGCCAGAACTCTTGAGATTGTTTTCTCAAACGTTCTTCCTCTGATTTCAGTCATACGTAAGTGGGTGACAATTGATAGTGCCCCCCCCCCAATAGTGGGTCAGAAAAGTTTACTGTGGCTAATCCTATTCTAGGAAAATATCACTTATAAGCATCAGAAATCCTGATAACAATGTACATTGCAGTATACAATTCAGCCAACTTGACAGTGTCAACTATTTGATGCCACTAGTATATCTTCTGAGGCCTGCACTAGTTGTGTGCCAGCATTTCTACAGTGATCACAGTGTTTTTCATGTAGCAAAAGAAAACAGCACATTCATCATTTATGATGGATGCTGCCACTTTAGAGTCACTGAGCTGCATGGAAAGGACATCCTCTTTCATTGTATCTTGCCCCCACCCTAGTCCATTTATCTGTAATGAACTCAGTACTGAATTAAAGGAAGGGATTCAGATGATTGTCAGTGTTCTTTCCTCTCTCTCTCTGCCTTCTGTGCTGAAAATTAACAACCTGGTATTTAGGAATGGAAGGTAAATGGTTCTTGATTCCCACATAATATTACAGAAGTTACCCATCAGCATCCTGTGTAATGTATCTACATCTCTAAAAGCTGGCAGCTGGCAGCATCTTTCCTTGCCTGTTGCAGGGGACTACCTGTTTTCATGACATCTGTCAATATATGTAGCAAATGTAGATGAAATGGTACACGAAGACCAGCAGTTCCCTCCTTGCACCTCTGTTACAGGGTGTAGGATCAAGCGTTGATGGTACTGTATGCTGCAACTCTCTTGTGTTTTCTTATTTAGTGTTCCACATTAGTGTTTCTTGTAGGGACATTTCTGCATCATTAAAGGTGTAAACATTTCAGTGAGTGATCCTGGTAGAAACCATGTGTTGTCAGCCATTGTCTCTTTTCACCCACTTTGTGCAGTACTTTGTGTATGCTCTTTTTACTAATTGATGCTTAAGAACTATGGTGATGTGAACAGTTTGATGTAAAAATACTTATTTGAATCTCTTGTATAGGAAGTACTTCCTTAAATAGCTCCTTTTAACAAGGCATCCATTCACATGAGGTTGCATGTGAAATATGTGTTGATCGCGCCCATACACACATCTGCGCATTACTCACGCTAGAAGTATATATTTTCTGTGAACAAAATGTGGGAAGTTACACTATTTAAAACATTCCTTGATGTTTGATTATTGTGGATAGAGAAAATGAGGTATCAATTTTCTGGTTCCATCCTTTTTATTTAGATAAGTTTCACCTGCTTAAACAAATCTTCAACTTGTTCCTTGATTACAACAGACTTGAAAAGCAGACATGATAATGCTATGAATATATCATTTTTCTTAAGCCCAAATGTAAGTATAAATATGTATGAATACTTCTGCTGTCTCTGCATTACTAACAATATGAATTGACACCTCTCAAGTTTTTCCATGCAAAATATAATCAAGCAAGATTACTTAAAGCAGGTGATTGCTGACTTTAAAGGAAAAACAAAAAATATGCTTCTAGTAAAGAGGATGTCACAATCTCAGTCAACAGCTGCTAGCATGCTAGTAAGAAAGGTGTTTGTAGTTGATAATTTAGATTAAACTGCCAATTATCACAATGGTCTACAGTGCAACAATACCTAAACTTTTGTGTACCCCCAGCTTGCAGTCATGGGGAAAATAATTAGAAAATAGCAACTAAAACGGTTCAGGGGCTGGAGTGACTACCCATTGAATAAAGGTATTTGATATTTGGGCCTGATTTCATTTTGTAGGAAGGCAGGTATGAATAATAGAATGATGAAGTTGGAAGGGATCACAAATGCCATCCAGCTCAACCCCCTGCCATATAAGAATACACTACCAAAGCACTCCTAAGAGAGCCATTCAACCTGTTTAAAGACCTCCAAAGAAGGAGAGCCAACAAGTCTCCAAGGCTGTCTATTCTGCTGCCAAATAGATCTTGCAGTCAAGTTCTCTCTAACATTTAATCTCTTTTCCTAATTTGAATGCATTGTTTCATGTTCTAATGTCTAGTGTGTAGAGTAGTGAAGCATGAAAAATGTAGAAACTACTCTAAAAATCTACTTATCTAAGTACTTAGAATCATAGAATCTTATGGCATTAGGGAGTGGGGATTTCAGTGGTAAATCTGTGTGAAAAACTGTTGGAGAGTGGCATGATGTTATGTGTGAATATGTGTGGGTTATATATATAAGGTGGCCCCACCTATCTCTAGCATGCAGCCCTGAATGGATCTTCACAAGGCAATGCAGCTATTAGTCATCCCATTCCTGTTTTGAAGGAGTAGACCGATTCATGGTGAGAATGTTATCAATAACTTCAAACTGTGATGACTCTATCCTTTCTCCAGGTTCAACATCAGCATGTATCTGAATATAATTGCAGGGAAGAAAAATGAAAGTTGAACACACGGAGATCTCTTGGCCACTGCAGGATCCCTAAATGGTCTTCAGTTTCAAGGCTGGAGATAAAACTTTGGCGGGAAAAATTCCCCTGAAAGCATTATTCATTGGCAAGCCATTTTATGAGATGGGATTGAGATGCAAGTCTGCCATCCTTTGTATCTTCAAATGCCCTTCAGAAACGATGTTTTGGGTGTCCTTTCTGTTTCCCCGCTCCAAACTTAAACTAGTTCCTTTTCGAGGTGGGAAAAGTTTTCTTTCTCCAACCTTGGATGGTAATTCAGGTATTAAAGACTTTTGCTCAGAATACCTTTGTGTGTGTGTTTGTGTGTGTTCACAAACTACTTTCTTGTGTTTAAGAAATGAGCTCTTTTGGAACATAAATGACTGGGAAGAATAGGTGTAAATGAGCTAAGGTAGGAGTAGACAGCATTTGCTCTCTGATTATTGTGGACTTCAGTTCCCATAAGCTGCAGCAAATATGATGAGTGGCCAAGAATTGTAGACACTGTAGGTCAGAGCATCTTCGGGTCATAAGGGATGCCTGTCTTTGGACTACAGAAACTGTTTCCCATTGCAGTCCAGTCTCTATCTTGCTAGAGATTAGGGTTCTGTTTGTTTGGGTAAAGCTGGCCCAAAAATTAGCATGTCTAAATAAAGAGGGTCAATGAGACTTTGGATCATTTAGATTCTGCAGCCTACAGACTGCTCTTTCTCCACCTTTGCCCTAGACCTAGATATTGAAGGACAGGGATGAGCAATGAAGCTGCATGTTAGATTGCTTTGATTTCTTTTGTTTTTAAAAGCAGGGGGAATAACAGTTTCAGTTGAAACTATGGTGGCCAGGAGTCCCTTGTCCTTCCCAGTGTGCCATGGTGAGGTTGGAGAACCTTGATCAATATGTAAATCCAAAATGAAGGTAGAGTCCGCCGAGTGTGGGTGCCCAAAAAGGAAAAAGCACTGACAACCAGGTTGTCAGACTAAACCAAACTACATTTATCACAGCGATGCCCTTTTGTGGAACTGATTGGAGGCTGGCAGTTCAGAGAAACAAAAGTGAGCAATGAGGTACAAGTGCCTACCAGCTAGACTAATGGTAGACATGCTTGAAGGGAGACTCACCTGAGTTTCTTAGGTATTTATAGCCTCTAATTACAAAGGGTTATAAAGTAGGGTAGTCCTTAAATTATGATTGCAGCTTTACAAATGAAAGTAAACTGGGCTTTAGTCTGAGTTTGAAGTATTTCTAAGAAATGATATTTGAAAGGTCAAAGCCCTCCATAACTATTTCATAGGTGATACTGGCGGGTTACAGACCGCCAGAAATTACGCAACGAGCGAGTACTAGGGTTAGGAAGGGGCGGTGCTTCCGCATCCCCCTAATCCTAGTACACGCTCTGCACGTAGAAAATGACAGCGGCCGTTCGACACGGCCGCCGCCATCACATCACAACCGTGCCGCCTCCAAACGAGGCGGTGAGGTTGTGACATATTGGGGCTGCGCTAGGGCGCCCTTTCCACGACCCCGGAAGAAGCTCCGTTTCGGAGCTCCTTCTGGGCTTGCGTCGCTGGGTGCAGCCTTCAGACGCCTGCACCAGCGATGCAAAGGAGAAAGGGGCCAAGCGGCCCCTTTCTCCTCCTCCCTGCCATTGCCGGGTGTCCTTGGGGCTTCAAGCCCCAAGGACACCCCTTTCCAGGCCAGTCTGGCAGCTGAGGCCTTGATACAGCGGGGAAAGGGGCGGGTGCACGCCGCCCCTTTCGGGCGGTCTGTAACCCGCCACTGTGTTACTTTGGAACTGATTAAGGTATTGGAAGAAGATTAGGCCTTAAGGATTTCAGGGCATTTCATATCCATGAATAGAACTGATTTCCCCAAACTGCTCTCCAGATGGTCTACAATTCCCATTATCTGTCAGCCACACCATCCATGTTTGCATTTCCAAACATTTTGCCTCCCTATTAAGACTAGTCTTTATGGCAGATTTTAAATATTTCTTATACTAAGCTTTAGGTATAGAACAGGATTTTGCTGGGATTTTGTCAGAATATAATCACTAATGAATTTCATTCTCCATATCAAGGACCATTATTTGTTTTTAATAGTGTTTTTGTATGCATCTCCCATAATGGAATAATTAGGTTTCCACTTAAAATTCAGAAATCTTCTATTCAGTAATTGAATTTGAAGAGGCTTAACTCTGCCTTTGATGTCTTTTGTAGTTTCATTTTCCTGTCTTTTAATAATTTTGAATACTGTGTTTTGACTGCTACTTGTGCAAGTGGATTCTTCTCCCTTAATCATGTTGAAAATACTTTATTGTGATTGTGCAGGAAAGAAACATTTGAACTCAGCCATCAGTATGTAGTGTTTGTCATATTCTTCCATTTCACCATGTAAAAAAGTAAGACCTCCCAGATTATTATAGTACTCTGTTGTCTTACCATTCTGTAGTATTGTTTCTGACAATTGCTCACAGTACTCCTAAAAACTAAAATCTATCAAGGCTTCCATAAAAAAGACCAAACAATGCTAAATATGTGGGATGGGCTACTTTAAATGTGTCTTTCTTGGGAGAAAGAAAAGCCAAATGTTAATTTTTAACTTTGCTTAACGTATAGCATTCTTTTAAAAAGCAGGATGAAAAGAAAGGAATTCACCTTTCTTGTTTCATAAATGACTTGCAAAAAAGAGGAGAAAGGTTGTACAGATAAAAAATAACTTCATGAAGATGACCAAGGTCTTTGCTAATCGTTATGCTGGAGCAAGGCCCTTTAATATTTGGGAAGTGAATTAGTGAATCCAATACACAATTATGAATTTCAACAATTTTTGGCTTTTAAAATGCTTTGAAACTGGTAGCAGCACGACCCCTTGATCTAGAATTGTTCTCCCTGGGGGTTGCATAAAGAAATTTCCATCATGTCAGCACATCGTTACTAACTTCTTTGGAATATGGAAGACAATTTTCCTGTATAGATAGGAGATGAAGGCTAGAGAACTTCTTTTGTAACACAGGAGGCTCCAGGAAAGGTCACAGAACTCCTGTTGCACCAATGATGAAGTACTAATTTAGCTTTGTATTCAGGCTTACATAAAGCATCACTAACAAGAGCATTCAGTCTGCTACAACTCCATTTGTTCTGAGAATAATCTCTCCCCCCAACTAATATTTAAAAACAAGCGACTTCTGGGTTGAAGTTGATGCTGTGTTGCAGCCCCCTTTAGCAATTTCTAGGAGGCGACCTGTGCTGGATGTGGCAATAGCCGGTTGGGAAGAAAACAAACTGGTAGGGATTACTTCCCTAGTAAGGGAAGGAGTGGGGTCGGAGTTGCTTCATTTGGGCCTAATTCACATTCCTAGCTACCTGTCAAGGTGACAAGTATTATTGCTACTTGTTTAATCCACTAGAATAGGGGACACAGATCAAAGAGGCAATGCCCATCACCAAAGCCAACAACAGCCACTAGGCTGCTGAAGAAGCAGCTGGCAATAACTGTTATAGAATAATTATGTTTTTCAAGCTACTCTCAGTCTCTCCATTGGCCATATGCTTTCAGGCTACCACTTGCTACCATTTGTCTTTTTCCTTTGTTCGTATCACTACCATCATCATCTCTAAATCTGTTGAGGCAAAAGAAAAGTTATATGTAATAGAAGGAGGCAAATGCAGGTAAAAGTTATTTGAAGTAGTCTGAAAGCAGACCAATTAGTTGATTGGAGACGAAAATAACAAATCCTGTATGTTAAATATTACAGGAATGGCAATTGCATTCCAGGGCTTTCTGCATAAAAATTGCAATTGGTTGCTAATGAGACACTGCTTCCTCTTTCAAGTCTTTTTAAATAAGTCATTTCATACACACATTTTTATGAGAAATAATGGACAAAACAAATGTTCAAAGACACTGGTAACACATATGCATTTAAACTAGGGAATTGAGATGTTAAGCAAGCAAGGAGGTAACTGGGTTTTATCAGTGATCATAAAATTGTCAGGTGGCAGTTGAGATGTCTAATTCCATTTTACATCAATAGTTTCATGTTAATGCATAGCTACTTCATCAAATCACACCACTCCACAGTAAGAATTTGACAGAATCATGGGAAAGAAATCTGACTTTGTTTTTGTGCAAAAGCAGTCTTCACATTTATTCATTTGTGTGTGTGTGAGAGAGAGAGATAGAGAGAGAGAAGTTTACAAGAAACAGCTGGGTACTCTTGAGAGTACTTTGAGACACAGCATTATGTGCTAAATCATCTAACCAAATCCTACCATGTCTTTACACCTGGGCAATCTCCAAGACAACCAGGCACTACAAGACTTTACCCACTGTGCTTAAGACTTCAAAACAGAACATGTTCAAGAGATTAACACTGTATACAGCTATTGCTAATTAACAGTTTGATAAAGTGTTTCCTTGTAAGTCTGTACTGAATTTTCCCCAGCTCATTGCTCCATTCAGAATGTATTTGCCAAATCCTAGCTCTGGTTAGTTCATGGCTGCCAGCTTGCTGAGAGGAGACAGTGTCATGATTCTTCATGTAATGAAAGAAATTAAAGTTTAGTATATGAAGGTGTCCTGTCTCTGTCCCCAAAGTGATCTAGAAGTTTTCTGCAGTCCTTTCTGCTGTTCCCACAGCCAGAAAACCCGAGAGAGTCGACTGCAAATATATCCAGGCAAGAGGTATCTTAAACCCACAGTTCAAAATAGTTAAGAGTAATACAACCTTATTTTATGTATTAATTTCCCACTTTAAAAGCCATTAAGAATGCTGAACCTGAGAAGAAAAAACTTTAATGACACCACCCAAATAATAAGAATTTTAATTACATTCTATAATGAACTAGTGTTTCTCTGTAAAGATTAGCAGAATGCACCAAACCTTCAGAAATTCTAAAGGCTTTACCTTTGTGATGCTCAGAACTGAATTATTTAGTGTGTGTTTGTGTGTGTGTGCCAAAACCTGTATTTTAATATAATTCATCAGAATAAATATTTAATTTTTTCTTCTTAGGGTATAATTTTTATATTTTAAAGTACATTATTAGTTTATATAGTAATTCATAACACACATTGTAATCTAAATGCTTTCTAAAAGGTGCCTAAGTCAGAGTGTAATGTATAAAAATTAGTAATGTGTCAGAATAGTGTTTAAAGAGCAGCATTCAACAACACAGCATAAGATAATCTAGTACTGAGAGCTATAACTGTACATATTTATATGTTCTCATTCTCACCAAGATTTATGGAATATGTATTAACCAAAGTGTTATAAAACTGGGCTGCACTTATTAATAGAAGCCCTAATGTTACAGGAGATCTTTCAGTTAAAAAGATGTACCGTATGGAGCCAAACCAAAAAATTCAAGGGGGAAAAACACCTGTGATCACAGCTGTGGTCACAACATGTTATTTGGAAAAATATTGTCATATCTCCTTTCACATGACTGCAGTACTTTAATTTGCTGACTGAAGTAGAACAACAAAACCCAACAGAAAAACAACCACACATCCTTACACCTCAAAGCTTCACTATGCTTTCCTCACATGATAACCTGCTTCTGTATAACTAAACACATTTACAGCAGGGGTTTTAAAGACCTGCTGACCACTGTACACTTTTCATCTGTTTTGTGTCTGTTAGTGGGATAGAACTATTAAGGAGGGTTTGAGAGACACACTGAAAGACGGAAGGTTTTTTTTCAAGTGGTCTTTGATTAGACTCCAGCAAATAAACCTACAGTTGCAGGCTCTCTTTTAGCTAGCTACATTTCTGCCTGATGGGCATGGGAATGATCCATTTAAACAAATACTTTGACCTCATAATAAAACTGAATCTTGAACCATCACCAGATCAGAAAAAGCAGAGCTATGATGAGCAAGAAGTAGAACAGACCTATTGTACTCCATTGCCTTCTACACTGAGCTGGCTTGCAATTCTCAGTTGCTTTACGGTCAATTCATGCAGAGCTATTTGAAATATTTTTTTTCTCCATTTTACTGTGCATGGGTTGAACATGGTCACAGCAGAAAGGGTTGTGTGAACGTATTTGTCACAGAAGCTGCTGGCATGACACTGATTGGTTGTGCTGCTTTTTTCTGAACAGTACCTCACAGATTCATGACAGCTGTCTGCTACAAGCAGAAGGCAACAACTTAATCTCTTTTACTATGGTTTCATTGAAAGCCAAACATCTGTCTGGTTTGAGAATCAAACCCAAAGTTTAGGAGTTTGACTATGCACTCAATTTGACATTGTTATGGACTCATTTCACATTAACAGCTCTTGCAGGTACACCATGCCTTTGTGACTAAATCCAGTTTGCCCTCAGTTTTGCGCATGAACCACCTAAAGAATTTTAAGTCAAACTGAAGAAGGCCAATGGAATTTGGTCAGATGGCAGTATAAAAACCCACTCTTGTGGAGGATTTCATTTCAAGCCTTTTTGTCATTCTCTTGTTCCAGAGACAGGGTTCTAGTTATCAAAAACATGTTGTGCTTATGCTGGGAACCCCTTGAGTTACTCTCCAGCTGGAAAAAAAATGTGTGTGCAGAGTTCTTGGAAAGTGGTGCACCGTAACAGAGAGTTTTGAGTCAGAGGCACAGCCTCAGTCTCTTATATCTAATATAGTAATACTAATAATAAAAGGCCCATATATGGATTCAGCTCAGCTCACCAGGCATATGGCTAACTTAATATTGGTGTTTCGGAAGAGCATGAAAAACTGAATCCTAGTTCCAAAGAAGTAAACATTTTCTATCATTTAAAATTTGGAATTAATAGGAGGAGCTTCCAAGTTGGTAGGATCTTCACAAATTTACTGCCCTTTACTGGGAACAGGAATAGTCTGTAAGTAATGATGTCAAACTGGTGACACCCTTTAAATTATATGACAGGACTCTTTAAAATTTATTGGTATAATTAGTATCAACCAACTGCTTCACAGATGGCTAACACTGTCACTGCATTCATGGGGTATCAAGTGTACTGGGTGGGTGGGTGGGTGGGGGAAGACCTGTCAGGAAAAAAAACCCAGTATAAATGTTAGAAAACCAGTATTGTTTGAAATATGCCTAGCTAGCTCACAGCTCAGCATTTCACACTGTGGTTTCTATGGTCTCAATCACTTCTAGTTCACATTGTGAGGGTGATAAGAGGGGACACTCATCTGGTTCCCAGCTACTGTCTGGACTATAATCTTCTTCTGAACTTAGCTCTGCCCCTTCCTCTGTGTCCTCATCGCATGACTCCATGTAGTGAGCCCCCACAGCATTGATCCCAGAGTCCTCAGAGCTGGAAGGGGAAGAGCAATGATCTATTTTTGGTGTATTATTCTCTCTCAGAATTAAGGCATTGCGTGAATCCTGAGGCTTCATTTTATGGGGTAGAGCAGATGGTTGCCTCTGGACATAACACATCTTCCCATTGATGCATTTTACACGGTAATTGTCAATAAAGAGGTCCGAGATTGTGCAGAACCGTGGAGAGTCTGGGGGTAATGGTGGCTGGAAGACGGGTGCAAACTTCAAAAAGTGTTCCATGAGTGAGACAGATATCTGAATGGTGTTTGTGGTTCCTCGAGGCTGAACGGGTATTTCGGTGCTTGGAAGCTGCTCTACTGGAGTCATCGGCTGATAAACGTATTTACCTGTGGAGGACAAGAGAAAATGAGTTAGAAGCAACTTAGTAGTGTAAAACGTAGTTAGGTAATGAACAGAATGTTTTGCTGTAGAGACACTGTGCTACTGAAGGTGAGGGACCCCAGCATAGGAAAGCTATTGCCTGTAGCTTATCCTGAAGCATCTAGGTTGCTGACCTAGATAGATCTGATCCCCCAAAACACCTCTCATGTTCTTACTTTTGATAACTTATTTATATAAATTGTATTTGATTTCAGAAGAGGCGGGATACAATGGTTGAAAGCAAACATTCCACTTGCAGTATTTTCTTGGGTCATTCTTCTTTTTTTAAAAAAAGCAATGTGAATATTTAGCCACAGTCCCTGAATACGCTGATATCAATTAGATTACTACGCAGCCATTTGCTGTGGTTGCAGAAACATTTTAAAAAGGGAAACATTTCCAAAAGAAGGAAATGAAAGGATTCCAAAGCTGTGAGTGCCACTCTAATAATTCAGCTAAATAAAAAGAAAATAGGATTATGCTGGCTGTAAAATGGACTCTTATGCCATATTGAACAAGAAGCTTAAAAGCACTGCTAAAGAAAGGCATGTGGAAGGGGGAAAGCAGAAAATGAGAACTTTGTTGCAAAGAATGAGAAATCTAGGTCCAGTTCAAAAATGGGGGGGGGGAGCGTGACCCCATTCAGGACAGGTGGAACCACCGCCATTCCTGGACCAGGGGAACCTATCACAAGTACCTCCGTTTTCTCTGGATTCAATTTGAGTCGGTTTTCCCTCAACCAGCCCATTACTGACTCTAGACAGGCCTCGAGAGGAGAGACGCCATCCTTGGTCACTGCATCAGTCGGAGACATAGAGAAAATGATTTGGGTGTCATCAGCGTACTGATAACCCTGCGCCCCATGTCTCCGGATGATCTCTCCCAGCGGTTTCATGTAAATGTTAAAAAGCATGGGAGACAGAATGGCCCCTTGAGGGACCCCAGTTTTAAGGGGCCTCTCGTCGGAGCACACGTCTCCCAGCTGCACCAACTGGGACCTCCCAGAGAGGTAGGACCGGAACCACTGGAGCGCAGTGCCCCCGATTCCCACCTCAGCCAGGCGCCCCAGAAGGATACCATGGTCTATGGTATCGAAAGCCACTGAGATGTCCAAGAGCACCAACAGGGACACGCTCCCCCTGTCAATGCCCAGACGGAGATCATCGACCAAGGCGACCAAGGCCGTCTCAACCCTGTAACCCGCCCGGAAGCCAGTTTGAAATGGGTCTAGATAATCAGTTTCATCCAAGACCGTCTGAAGCTGGATCGCAACCGCCCTCTCGATCACCTTACCCAAAAATGGTAGCAGCGAAACTGGCCGATAATTATTGTGTACCAGGGGGTCGAGGGAGGGCTTTTTTAATATAGGTTTTACAATGGCCAATTTTAATTGTGATGGAAATTGCCCTTCCCTCAAAGATGTATTAATGATCCGGCGCAACAATAATGTTACCGCCGGACCGCCCTGGGCCGCTAGCCATGAGGGACAGGGATCGAGAGAGCAGGTTGTTTTCCGAACACTTCCGACGATCTTGTCCACGTCCTCGGTACTCACCGACTCAAACCGATCCAGTTTAATAGATGTTGGCGAAATGTCAGGAATAACTCTTCAAGAACATGACCACATAGCCCGAAAAACCCACAAAAAAAGTAGTTGTTTTGTTTACCAGCACAAGAACTTTGCTTTTTCTCCATTTCATTTTGAAAGAATTTGGAGAGGTCAGAGAAAGGAAAGTGTTCTCTCAAAATAGATCCAATTACTGTATTTGTGGGCAAGAAATGAAACAACAGATTGTTTCACTTCAATCTTTATCATAGTGGCATTATAACTTAGCATTAGTTTGTAACATCTTTGTAATACAGCTGCTTATAAAATAGTAATAAGATACATTTTATCTAAGGTAAATGAAGGACTCTGTACGCAGTCTGGGGGTGCTTCTTGACTCGTCGCTTCACCTGACTGCTCAGGTGAATGCGACGGTCAAGAGCACGTGTTATTAGCTTCGGCTTATTCGCCAGCTGCGTCCATACCTGGCCCAGAGGGACCTAGAAACTGTTGTACATGCTCTGGTAACCTCGAGACTGGATTTCTGCAATGTACTCTACATGGGGCAACCCTTATACCAAACCCGGAAGCTTCAAATGGTGCAGAACATGGCAGCCAGGCTGGTCACTGGCGTTTCCAGGGCCAGCCATATAACACCCGTGCTGAAAGATCTCCATTGGCTGCCCATCCACTTCCGGGCTCAATATAAGGCGTTGGTAATTACCTATAAAGCCCTAAATGGCTTGGGCCCAGGATTCCTGAAGGACCGTCTCTCCCCGTACATTCCGCCTCGCACCCTCAGAACGTCTGGGCAGCATTTACTGAAGGTACCTGGGGCTAGATTATCCTCCATCACATGGAGGACATTTTCCACGGCTGCCCCAGCCCTTTGGAATACGCTGCCCACCGAGCTCCGCTCGACTACCACCCTGGCCCAATTCAGGAAGGACCTGAAAACCTTCCTGTTCCAACAGGCATTCCCCGATTAAAATCCTGTGGGCCTCCCTCCTCTTTCGTGGCCAAGAGGTTGGGCTATGGGGCTTTTTTGCCTGTTATTTTTATTGTTTGAATGGAGGGCTGATGTATTTGTATTTTAATGTATTTTTTGTATTTTAATGCTTCATGTATTGTTGTTTTTAACCTTGTTGTAAGCCGCCCTGATCGCAGGAAGGAGCGGGATATAAATAAAAACTTTATTTATTATTATTATTTATTATCTGTGGCTGGCATCAAAAGAACTATACTTTTTTCAATATTTTTGTCCATCTTCCTCTTCCAATACCATATACACATACAGTACACTGTGTTTTTCTACCATTCTCCCAAAGACAGTTTCTAGCCTGAAGTACACGATTTTATGAAAACTAGTTTATCAAGCTTTAATTCTAAGCCCAGTCTGTTAAGTTTGCATCAGTACTATACATGATAAGTAGATACCTATTTTAAGTTCTGAAATCAGTTGTTTGCATAGATTGGGCACTACAAACTACATAAAATCAAGGAAGCCATTAAAGTGCTGTTCCAATTCCATCCTTAAAAACAGTGAGCACCTGAGCTTCAAAAGTGTGGAGCATCTGTTGGAGGTGGAACCTGCCTCCTAATGGGGGCCATTCTGCAGTCATATTCATTTTTCAGCAGACCTTTTATCTTCATGTTCATTCAGTTATGGTGCTTTCTGAAGAGCGCTGCTGGAGGGAATGTGGAAGAAAAAATGTTCTTATTCACAGTCTCTGTAACTCATTCTGTATCTGCACTGAAAGCTTCTAGAGCTGATTTTCTGTGGTGGTGCCATGCCCTGCCTCCAGCACATTGTTGCAGATTCTGACACTGGCAATGAATTGTCAGACGGAGAGACAGAGCAACAGGGAGATTTGCTAGTACCAGAGACAGAGGGCAAGACCCTTCAGCAGCTAGAGCCTGATATAGAAACAGATGGGGATACAGTCTTGGTGGTATCTGGCCTGGCAAAGCATCATTGATAGAAGAAAGGGTAGAGACATTCTGGGTATATCTAAAATGCTCAGCAATCAAACAGCACCTGTGGGAGGCTTCCAGACCATAAATAGCCTGGCACCTCCCTCAGGAATTTGTTGCTGACAACTGAACTCCTTGGTAGAAGCAACATTCACATCTCATGTTCCTATTCGTGCTTTAGACTTTGCTGTGTTTGTTGACTATGTTCTTGGAATCTCCCTTTGGACTGTTGCTTGGATTTATCACTGGACTGTGTATGACATGGATTGAACCAACTTCGCTGCTTCAGCCTCCTTGCTGTTGAGCCACATTTCTTTCAGTGTTTGTCTTGGCTCTATATTTTCCCTCCTTGCTCGCATAACATCCCATAGTTTAAATACATGCATGTTACCATTGTCTTTGAGTTTTGTCCATTATTGCTCATAAAAATCTGTGTATGAAATGCCTTATTTAAAAAGGCTTGAAAAGGGAAGCAGTGTCTCATTAGGAACCAACTGCATTTTTTATGCAGGAAACTCTGGAATGCAATTACCTTTCCTGTAATATTTAACATACAGGATTTGTTATTTTCTTTTCAAAACAACTAATTGGTCCACTTTCAGGCTACTTCAGATGAACTTCACCTGCATATACCTCCCTCTATTACATATTGCTTTTCTGTTCCCTTCTGAGGCTCTGATTATTTGTTGAGGCCAAAACAGGACAGGTAACCCTGTCCCCTTGCTCACACATATAAGTTATGTGTTTCCACTGAACCCAGTTCCTTTTCATGTCCCACTATGGTTGAATCATTAGAAAGTCTCAGCGTTTTGACATTTCTCCATTCATACTGTCCTGGCTCAGAGTTGCACCCACACTCTGCCTGTTTTCGGGGGGGGGGGACAATTACAGTGGGACCTTGGTATCCATGGGGGATCTGTTCTGGATGCCCTCCCCATGGATACCAAAATCCATGGGACCTCAAGTCCAGTTGTCAAGTCCACCACTGCACACAGTGGCCCCAATCTATCTTTTTGCCAGCCAAAAAAGAAGCAGGAAACAGTTGCTCCTTTTTGCACTGGCAAAAAGCCAGCTTTTCAGCCCCGGAGCAGCTGGAAGCTTGCTTTAAGGCACTCCAACAGCGTGTGGCATCTAAATGCTGTGCTCCTGGAGCACCGAGAAGCCAGCCCACATGTGGGCAGCTATGCGGTGTGAAGCCAGGTATCTTGGAGGCATGCATTGTGTGTATGCCACACCCCCAAGTTGGCTGGAAGCTGGTTTTTTATGGCAGTCTGTTTTGGCCCTGTATGATAAATTATGTTTCTTTTTCTTTATCTCAGTCAGGCATGGCAGTGGAAGCTATCTATACAGAAAGCCAATTCATTCTTGTACCATCAGGAACAAGTGTCTTTTTCTGACACTGGGAAGTATTGGTGTGTTGGTGTAATGACTGGTATCATGTTGTGGATGATGTTTATGAGCTGTTGTCCTGATCAGTGCTTTGGAGGTTACCTTGAGCTGTAAAGAGCAGGAAAAACCCTCTAGAACACTGCAGAACTATATTATGTGTGTGGGTTTGGTGGGGGAGGAAGGATGAGCCTTGTGACAGAATGGACTTCTCTGCACTGGCTCGGCATATAGCTGGGTAGGTTTACATTATTATTGTCAGGGTTCATTGTATTCCAGTTCTGGTTCATGGAGATCTATAGTAGTAAAGATACAGGTGGACTTCCCTATCCATGGATTTTTTTATCCACAGATTCAAGTATCTACAGCTTGAAAATGTTTTTAAAATATGTAAATTACACAAAGAAAACCTTGATTTTGTCATTTTATATAAGGGGCACTATTTTACTATGCCATTGTATTTAAAGGGACTTGAGCATCCATGGATTCTGATATCCACAGAAAGTCCTGGAACCAAACCCCAGTGGATACCAAGGGCCACAGTAGTTCCTTTTTCTTCTGTCTCTTTTCTTCTAATTTACACAGCCAATAAGAGATGTGAACATTCTGCTGTACCACTGAACACAACAGAATGACACCATGAATTTAATGTACGTGTTTTGTGGACCTTTCCAAATAGCATTTAAACATACTTTCTTGGATGTACATTTCACTGATAGGAAAGGGTTTTCAAGTAAACATATTTAAGAATCAAGTTGAGGAAAGGCTAAATATAAAATGCTTCAAAATAATGGAATTATGCTTGGCACTATTGATCATGACATTATTAGCACAAATATGTTAAATTCTTGATTCTGTTCCTTGCTCACATTCACTGCCCAAGAAAACCACTCCATCTGTGCTTCCAAACTCACCATCTGTAGAAAGCAGATAATACCCATCCTTCTGTGAAGCATAAAACAACTCAGAACCACTACTCTCACTCTGCAAAGCCTGCTATCTTCATACCACAGATTGAAAGAATATTGTGCTGATCTTTATTACAGCAACATATTAACACTAATAAATTAATGTGCAATATACTGTGCCTTACTCTATATATTTTCTACCCAGAATCTTCATCCCATAGGAAATAAAATAAGGAACAATGGTTGAAGTATTAGGCTGAGATCTTGAACTGGGAAATGGATTACAACAAGAAAATAAGACATGACTCCCCCTCATCACCCCAAAACCCACCTTTTGTTTCAGAAGCCCATCCCATGGCCATTTACTGGCTGGTAGAAAGTGGGGGAATAAATTGGAGTAAAGCAATTCGAATAAAGCTGGAAACTGCTCCAGTGCCACCTCCAAGCTTTCTACCTTCTAGTCAAAGGCTGTGGTGGGAGGGTGGGATGCAGCAGTTTAAAGGGTAGGCTTAGGAAACAGTTTGCTTGCTCTGTGAATGGTGGAGAAGTATGCCTGTATATACCAGCCTTTAGACATGCTTCCAGGGGAATTTACATAAAATTAAAAAAACCAGAAAATTGAAAACCTCTAAATTCCAAAATGTAACAAATAATCAAAGGGGCATCTAAAAACAGTTAAATTCTGAAAGCCTAGGAACATAAAAATGTGTTCACTGGCAGCAATATGATAGCAAACTGGGTATCAAGTAAGTATGCATTCCAAAAATAAGCACAGTGCCAGCAAGACAGCACTCTCTTTTTGTTGCAAGCTGGCTCCCCTCTGATAGCTGGGCACCTGGACTCATTGATAACAACCTGAATAGAAGAGCAAACCGCAATGGGAGAATGAATCCCTTTAAGTTCAAAAATCTGGCACTCCGTGGTCTTCTGCCGCATAATTCATAAGTAGTATATGAATTGTGATAAGGTGGTGCAAGAGGACACTGTATAGATAGGAGTAACTCTGTAGCAGTAGGTATATAGCAGCAGACTGTGAAGCTAACCTAAGGAAATGTCACCTCTATAAAAACATTTTCCTTATTAACTCCATTAACATAACTCACTATAAACTGATGATTTGGTTGTGATGGATAAAAGCATGGATAATATTTTGCAGAGTAGTACCAAAACCACCTCTAAGTATTCATTACCTGATAAAAACCTATGAAATTCATCATGTTGACATGTGAATTGAAGATACTTACACATACAATCTCTAAGTGTAATTTAGAAATGTTTATATGGAGGGTTTAAAAAAAAAAGGGGGGGGGAACTTAACTATCTTTTCTTTGAAGCATACTTGCCTTCCACAACCCTTACATAATTTGATGTCAAAAATTAAATTGTTTGTGGATATTTTTTCACATACAGTATTGAAAACATAGGATTTCCTGGAACTAACTAAAAAGGAGCTGTAAGCATTTATAGCTTCACTAAAAGAAGATGTTACAAATAAAGAAAAGTAATAAAGTGCTTATTTTGAGCAAAAATGTTATCAGCAGAGCTCAGCTTTCTTTCAGAAAATGGATTTGCTCTTTTTCTATTAGGAGCAGGCAATTCAATATCACTGCTGTGGACCACCACCAGTGTTTACATTTTGTGAGAGCTCATGCTAAAGTGCCTGAGAAAATAGGGAAACTGCTAGTGATCAGAGCAAAACACATCACATTTCCAAAAACAGGGAGGAGGGAGGAAAGGAAAGGAAAGGAAAGGAAAGGAAAGGAAGAAAGAAAGAAAGAAAGAAAGAAAGAAAGGGTAGAAGTATGGGGGCACTTTGGGACTCTTGTCATAGAATCATAGAGTTGGAAGAGACCTCCAAAGCAGGAGACTCCAGAACTCTCCGAGGGAGTCTGTTCCACTGTTGAACAGCTCTTACTGTCAGAAAGTTCCTCCTAATGTTGAGGTGGAATCTCTTTTCCTGTAGCTTGCATCCATTGTTCCATGTTCTAGTCTCTGGAGCAGCAGAAAACAAGCTTGTTCCATCTTCAGTGTGACACCCCTTCAAATACTTAAACAAGTTATCATATCACCTCTTAAACTTCTCTTCTCCAGGCTAAACATACCCAGCACCCTAAGTCTTTCCTCATAAGGCATGATGTCCAGATACTTCACCATTTTGGTGGCCCTCCTCTGGACATGGTCCAACTTGTTATTTTGGAGACTTTTCTGAAAGCAGTTGAATTTATTTAATGTGTAAAATTATTTGGGTTAACAAATCTTCATGTATATGCAAAATGGCCACCCTAAACAGAAGGCAAAGGGATACCATAAGAGTTCTCTTACCTCAAGGTGACTTAAAACAGTATTATCATTCTAGGATTCTCCCCATTGCCACCACCACACACATTTGGACCAAAAGCTCCTGTTAACTGTCATGCTCAGCCTAGCTGAGAACTGAGAAGCTGAAAGAGAGGTGGAGGGGTTTTGCCCTAGTTTTGACCTGACAGTGCCAAAGAGGATGGTCAGGTGCCCAGCATTCAGATAGCAGAGCCTCCTGGTAGCATTGGCATTGAGAAGGAGGAGGCTAACTTACTCATGCCTTCTTACCACTCACAAACCACAAAGTTGTGAGTTCAATCCCAGCCAGGGGCTCAGGGTCGACTTCAGCCTTATATCCTTCTGAGATTGCTAAAATGAATACCCAGCTTGATGGGGGCAATTACCATACAGTTGTAAACTGTTTAGAGACTGCTTAGGTGGTATGAAGCGATATATACATGAAGCTGCTATTACAGCCAAAGGAGATCTGAAAGGGTGGTCTCAGAGGCTTTGTATAAGACACCAAGCAGTTAGGGATCAGCTAAATCAGTCAGAGCTGGAGATAAAAGCTTGGAAGGAATGCCAGAACCTTTGTCAGAGGTTAATTGGTTTCCTTGGCAAAAACACCTTGTTCATGGACTCTCTTGTTTACTTCCTGGATTGGACCTTTGGACTTTGGACTGGCCATTCTGTTTGCTGGAACCCTTGGCCCTTTTGGACTGCTTGACTACACTGACTGTTTGACCCTTTGGCTTGAACCCAGACTGGCTACAGACCTTGTTTTTGGAACGCTACATTTTGCTTTCCCCTTTGTAAGTCTGACATTCAAGACATGCTGTATTACATATACTGTGTTGTGCTATTTTGCTTGTATCTTCATTATTTTGGTCTTGTTATCAACTGCTGGCCACTTTCCTGGACACAAACAATGTCACTGTTTCTTCACAACACTAAGGCATAATGGTTTTTGTTTACTTTCCCGTTTGTTGCTGAATATGTGACAGATTTTTGATAGCAAAATATATTTGGTCATATGAAATGTATTGACAAAATTAACCAGTCATATCATCAGTGCATAATTACACTCTGTTTTTACATCATATTCAACAGCTCTCTATCACTTCACATTTATGCACATTAATATCAGAGAATTTTTGTCTCAACACATTATGTGTGCTGGGACAAAAAGGTACTCTCAAATAGCAACAACAACAACAACATCAATTTGTTGAGATGTCTTGCTGTTGTCACCCAAAGGCAGAATTTCTCTTATAACACCAGAGGGAACCACAGGACCTAGGCCTAAATCTGGACCTCCATGTTTTCTGAAAAGACCATACCTCTTCCCCATGACACCACTATTAGTTGGTTTTCCAGGTTGTGTACTGATGTTCTTCAATTTTTACAGGCCGAAAGGCTTCTATTGGTGCTTTGATACCAGCAGGTGGGGGTTTAAGATAAAATACTCTATTTTTGGTCCCCTATTTTTGCCATTGGCCTTACCCAACTGTGAAATGTTTCCACCCACTCTTTCAACTTCTCTGAAACTGAATTCAATCTTTGATTGTTAAAAGTTGCCATTTTTGTGTTATATGATAGTGCTTGCTGTTACATCTATACATCATGTTAAAAAAGCATGTCTTTTTATTCAGGAATGTTTTGACTTACATGTAAATTTATGGAGATTTATACTGCAGGCCTACACTTACACTTGTTAATAGAGTGGGGCTTACCTCAGGAGGGAAAAAACACCATGCAAGGGATTTTTCTAATGATCAAGAGCAATATAATCAATTGACAAGTTGCATAGTCCTATACATTTCTTGTTACTTAGATGTGATCCCTACTAAGATGGATGGGACCGACGCCATATATGTACATATGGATTTTATGAACACTGTGCAAAAGTTCTAATGAAGCATCAGTTTAAATCTATGCTAACCAAAGAATGCTTTTTTATAAATAAATAAAAAAATCCCCACCAAACTGTATTAAAAACAAGTCAATATATTGCACTCTTGAATGGCTATTTGTTAATTGAGCAGTCTGTATGCATCTGCGCCTCACAGCATCAAATTCTGTTCCTAATTTGAAGGTACCTAACCATGAAATAAGTAGAGAATTTGCTTAAACATTATTTTCTTCCTACTTGTATTCATTTCAGCAGTACTTTTGAACCTGTTGCTTGCAGATAAAATGCTTTCTCTTTCAACTTTCTAAATTAACACCTTGTTAACTATGAGGATCATGCTTCCCGAAACAGATATTTAATAATGAAAACAACTACAAAGCCAAATACCAATCTAGATGATGTTTACTAAAAAGAAGACTCTAAAGAGCTAACAAAATTACATGGACAAAATGATGGCATAAGCCCATCCCCAAAGATGTAAATACGATTAATCTTTTGGTGCGTTTATGTGTCTTTAATGCCAACATTTTCTTGTGACAATAAATTTAATACATTGTAAATAAGATTAAGGAAGACTAGAAGAGATTAAAATGAAGGAAAAGGAGTAAGGCAGAAGTAAAAATGGATGAGGATATTTGGGAAACAGTGTTTTTAAATTACTTCTCTTCAGTTTAAGGCAGGGCTGGAAAATTTCACCTTTTGGTCACTTGGCACTGTTTTAGTGCCAAGTGACCCAAAAAACTGCAAGTACATCAGACGGCAACTAGGAATTTACTTAAGTTTTTTTAAAAATGCCTCTCTTGGTGCTAAAGTGGCCCCAGGGAGACCAAAAACATGGTGAAATGTGAAGGACATTTTGGCAAAATTGGGGGAGGCAGCTAAGGGACCCTGGAGACCTCAGAAACAAACATGTGGCCCACAGACTGCACTTTCTCCAAACATATCCCTCAATTAATAGGGAACATTTGGATTTACATTTACAACAAGGTTGCAATGACTGCCATTAGCAGAACAGAATGGTAGTTTCTCAATAAGTCCAAAAGGAAACTATATGTATTTTTACCTTCACTTTGTAACTGAATACAAGTGGACAACATAATGAAAAAGTCTCAAAAGATAAGTAGTCATAACAAACACTGAACATGAACATCAGCCTTAAAAGTTAAACTCATAAACTCAAGTTTTGTGCATTTCAACACTATATCACAACACATTACCCCAGAATATTGTTCCACAGCTCTCCATGAGTAGAAGAGATACAAAGATAAGTCTATTTTGATTCATAACATCAATTAATGAAAACCAGCTCTCACAGAAGATATTTGTTTTGCTATCATGGTGTTCTGTATGCATCTGTTGAATACCTATCTCCATTACCTGCTTTTCCATTGCAGTATAGAAATCTTCGATCTCTTTTCCCAGACAGCGGCAATTTATATATGTGTTGCCAGCCAGAAGAAAATGAGTAGTTCTTTGTGTAATAATGTTTTATTACTCCTTCCAAAGATTGCCGAAAGATGAAGTACAAAGGTATCCTGATTTATTTATTTATTTGTGGTTGGTTATTGAAGACAAATCACTGAAAATTTCCTCCCAAAATGAATAGACCATGTCCCAGTCCTACCACCTGAGGATATATGAGCCCACCCTCTCACGGTTCCTCCAGTAATTCCTATTTACTACAGTTACATAGCTTCAGTGTGGCTAGAAACCATATATGAATAAACCTCAGACAATGCTCCTTTGTCTCTTAGCTGAAGTGAATTTCATTGGTACCCAACTCGAGTGCATCCCACAGCTTTTTGTTCCAGCTTTTGTTTTCTCTGGCTAGGTCACACACCCCATAGATATTATGAAAGAAGAGATAAACTAATAAATGGTAAATACTAAAGGTCAATGTCTATGCTTTTTCCCCCAAATTTTTCAGAGATATTTCAAAGAGTGAAAACAGGAGTCAAGCTTTCATGGCTTATGCGTTCACTAGGGGGCTCAAAATAAAATTGAATTAATTTGGAAGGCTGCATCCTGTTAGACTGAATTAGCTATAACTGCTTTTCTAATTGGGCCCCACTGAAAGGTGGGTGCAAGCTGACACAGGAATCCCTAACGCTATACAAGCCTATTGTTTCTTGATCTTTAAGCAAACTTTGCTTTGTCATAAAATAATAATCAGAAGACAAAAGTCACCAAGGATGAGGGAATCAGTTTTTATGTCCCTCATGTTGACTATCTTGGGAAAGGGCCTTGGGTTTTCCCCCTCAAATGCGTACTATTTTTTAAGTTTCTTTGGGAGGGAAGGCCACCCCCTGATACCTTCTAATTTGCATTCTTGAGCTTCTAATGGCAATTGTATTAACCTGCATCCTATTATAAAACAAATCAGGTACTTTAATTGAAAACCCATATAATAATCCCCAACCTCCTCCCTAGACCTTGGGAAGAGAGTTGCAGTTATAATCCTCATCACTTCATCCACTTTATAAAGTCTGAAAGAGTCCTCTGCCATTTTGTTAACTATTCCAGTTGAAGCAAGACTCGTAACATTGTTGAAACAAACAATATAATGCTGGAAGAACAGACATTTTGACCATAGCAATGTGGGCCAACTAGGACAATTCAGCACCTTCCCATTTTCTCAGTAGTTAACACAGTTGTGTGTAGAAATGTTTGTGGTTTAAGGAAATTAAATCTTTCACTTAACTAAAATCCAGACTCCCAAGCATTTGAAAGCCTCGATGTTAACAGAAAATCCTGTCTTTCTATACACCTCATCCTTGGCCTCAGTATTCCTATTTAAACAAAGGATTTTAGAATTCTCTCTGTTGATTCTGATCCTAGAGACTGAGAACTGTCATATGCTGTTCTACTTCAGTGGCAACAAGAAATTATTTGGATGTTTACCAAAAACAAATGGAAAATAAAATAGAAAACCCTTACAACAGCTGATCTCCTGCCAATGGGCAAAAGTAAACAGGCCCATAATTCATATATTGACAAAACTTCCACAAGACAAATGTTATCAGAGATTTTATTATGTGACATAAATCAAAGTTCTGTAAAACTGCAAGTGCCCAATGCATGTTTCATACAACCAATTGTCAGTCAAACTCAAATCTGATGTGTACTGAACCATTTCTGTGGTCTATCATATTGACTAGTTCCATCTACTTCTTATGGGTTCCAAGCCAAACTTTGAATTGCCAGCAATATGTAATACACAGGTAAGCAGATAATCTATGGGCCCACAAGGCTTCTTGAAATTCATAATTTGAGCAGGCTCTGACAAAAAAAATCTACATGCTTCCATTTCAATTTTCCATTTCCAGGAGTAGAGACAGTTGTAAATTAACACAAGAGCAAAGAAACAAAACAAAAAGCTCTAATTCTAAACATTTACTTGCATCAAATTTTAACTGATATGTCACCCATTTTACCATTCATTTATGTCCCCCTCAATTAAGTGCATGAATGCAGGATTATCCTATGAAGTAGAACTGTTAGATGTGCATCTGCTAAATGGCAAGGTACAGAATTTCCTATCATAATGTGGTATTGCTTCTATTCAATACACTACTTTAAAACCCCAAACTGTTACAGGTATGACATAGCCTTCTAACCATCCAGTGAATTTCCTTGCTGTTTCAGACTAAAATCCATCTAATCCAGCGGTTCCCAAACTATGGGGTGGGCTCCCCTGGGGCTTGGTGTATGTGCATGTGGTCGTGTGTGAGACAGTAAGTGTAAAATTTAATACACGTGTGTTGAGTAAAGTATTACATATATTTACATAAAACTGTTCTAATTTAAACAATGTTATTTCCTTATAAAATGTTACAATATAAATATACACAAATGTGCAAATGAAAATACACACCATAAACAAAAAATATTTTTATTCATATACTGCACTAGTTGAGAGGGGAGGTAAGTAGATGTAAAGGGGTATAAAGTGTGAGAACTTTTGACCTAATCCAACATCTAGTTATCATATGTTGTTAAATACTCTGGAAGCACACAGGTACCAGATCCTAAGATGATAGTTAGCCCTTCAAGCATCTTTCTATTATGAAGAACAGTACACTGCCTCAAAACATGGAGACTTCATGAACTAATAGGTGTAAGTACTTTTATCCTCCATTAATTTTTTATCCTTTTGAAACCTATGGTGCCAATAACCATTACCTCATCCTACATTAATGAATTCCATAATCATGTGTAGAAATACTTCCCGTAGCTTGTGTCGGCCTATCAACACTTCCCTTGTCATACTGCTCACGTTTGGACCCAAGAAAGTATCGCATTATGCAGATGTCAAATAATTAAATATTGCCAAAAATAGTGCCAATATTGATGACTTGAAATAATAATACATGTCAATCAGCCTCATCAAGTCCTATTAACAAACCTATGTATTATCAAATCTATATGCTTAAATACCCAGGGTCCATTATATTTTAGGCTCACTAGTGATAGCAGGAAGTCATGAACCAATAATAGAATATTAAGAGGTAAGAAGATCTTCTAGTCAAAACCCCACTCCTGTAATCAGAATATTATAGATGATAACCTTTTGTGTCTAGGTAAGTGACACCTAATGGATTTAAGATCATCACTGAAGGCTGCCCTAATACAGGTATACTTCAGTTAACAAAGCTTTTGACAGTGAAACTCCTTTTCATAAAAACAACTGCTCAGTCCCTATTCTTTTCCTCATTCTCTGTGTACCTGGAGATGTTTTTGCAGCATTAGCACTGGGAAGAAGATGAAAGTGGGCTGAAGAAACACAGGCTTTTGGTGACATATTGCAGCAGTGCATCTGCAGTGAAGAATGCAATAAAAAAGCTTGAACTGGGAAAGGGAAAAATTGTACTGTAGTTGTGTGTGCCTGCCTACAACAGTCAAGGTAAACAACATCTACATTCAGAATCTCTTGTTGAGCATGTATGAACAGCAGAATCGAGGGAAAAGGGAAAAACTGACAACCTTCTCACATCATCTAATCCCAGCAGGTTAAAACAGCAAAGATCTATCAGCTTGGTGACGGGAATGGAAATCACAAGAAAAGTGGAGGCTGGTAAAAGAAAGTAAAAGTAATCTCTGAGTGCATTTGGAGGAGGGACCCTTCAAGGAGTGTCTGCAAGGTCCAAAATATGTTTATTTAGAGCCTCGACAGACTGACCCAAAAGGGCGGGGTGGAGGCGCCCATTTTTGTTCCTGAGGGACACTGCAGCAGCCAAACTGTACAGCCTCCCTCCGTACCAAAAAGAACCTGCTAAAAGCAGGGGGGTTGGTGCATGCAGCAGACGCCATGAGTGTGCTATTGGTGCACTGTCGTGCATCGATGATGCAGGCGCGGCACCGTGACATGCAGACGCTGTGCTGTGCTTGCATCATGATGGTGGCCCCAGTGTGGACGGGAGGCGTCCACACTGGGGCCCACTGGTGGCACCATTACGTACTAGGGTTCATGAGCATGTGGTTTTGGCCCCAGGGCACCACAAAGCACCGATTTGTACTAGGCCTTACTTTTGCCAGACTTATCCAACCTGCTTGTTTCTTTTCACATGCACATATTGTTTAAATTTAAATAAAAAGTTTGTCAAAACATGTTGGACTGTTCTTATTTTTGTGGTGTAAAAACATACCCCTATTCTTTCCATGTTATAGGGTATTTCTTCCTCTGGCACAAACTTTCTGTTGAAGAAGTAATGTCTATAAGCACATCTTCTTCATTAACTGGGGTGCACCTTTAAAGGACAATATATAATGAAACTTTTCTTGGAAACAGGGCAGATGCAGATTATGTCTAAGCACTGCATCACTTTTGGTCCCCATAAGACTTCTGGCCACCATTTTTTCATAGCTTATTTTCTGCTTGCATGTTTCTATTTTTCACTTTAGGTCCTGTTTGGGAGTGCCCCTCAGTGATTAATTAGAGAAATATACTTGTTAGCGGCCTCTAGAGGTATGATACCCTATTTTTAACCTTCCTTGCCACTTGTGGGGAGCGGATATCAGGGAATTGGGGAAGCTGGAGGTTCACACAATTCCACCCTTGCTTGGAAAGTTTCAGGTACAAACATGTTGACATTAAATATCTGATTCAACGTTTAGCCTCCCTCATCATCAAGATGTTGTTCATAATGTGTAACATCAAACTATTTTTTTACAGTTCAAGTCTGCTGCTTCCTTTCTACCCTGAAAGACATTTTACTTTCTAGACTATTTGTCAACAACATTGAAAGTCTTCTGGAAGTCTGTAAATTCAGAACCAGTTTCAGGAATCAGTGCCAGTCCATAGTCTGAGCAAGTGGGCACCTCAATGCCAGTGGTGAGATGAGCACCCTCCTTGGTCAGACTCTTGGTCCCAAGAGTTTAACGGAAGAAAAGAGCATCCTTCCTAAGATCCTAATGCCTCTGCAATTTGAAACCTAGAACAATTGCTACTGAATAAGACAGAAAATGTGAATAAACTGAAGAAGCATTCTGGTCACCCTTTCCACTCACAAAAGCATATAAACTCATAGTAAATTAAGACTTATGATGATCAATTAAGTGGTGAGTGAATAATTCACAGATTTCTGTTAATCCTTATCCTCACCATTTCATATTCTGCAATCAAGTTATCACATCCATTACATGACTGATTCTGCTAAACTATTTTAACAGGTTGAATATGACCTCAATCTGTTTAGATTAATCACAAGAGAAGAAGCAACTTGATTACAAACCTTTAAGCACCTATCCCAGGAGATGTAATCTGATTGTAGAGGGCTCTTTCAACATATCAAACAGAAAATCTAAAAACACATTGATGGAGTGGAATGTGAAATTGGGGGGGGGGGGCGCAAGATTTTTAAAAAGCTACTTTTTAACAATGATGTTAATTAATCAGTGGGAAAGATTCAGAAGAGATGCAGGTGGCATATTATACTGGTGCAGACTGAAGAAAGCATCACTGTAATTCAAGTGACTCAAGATGGCTAGTAGTAATACATTACCTCAAGTGAACACATTACAAGCTGACTGTCTCTGGCCTAGGCTTGTGTAACCAGAGTGGTCACTGCAGACGTTAAAAGTTCATCCACTCCAAGACAACCTAGAAAAATCTCAAGATGTCCTCAACTCCAACAGCTTCACATACACAAAATATCTTATGGAATCACAGCTACTCAGTCCTCAAAACATCCCTTTACAAGCCCTCCCCTCCCTCCTTCCAACTGTCATCTTCTGGCCTGGGAGGGAGTGAAAGGGCAGGCCCAACGCCATCAGGCCCGGCCCCAATTAAGAAAAAGAGCCCTCCCTCCAGTCCATCTGCCTTGGTCCAGGCCTCAGAGAGAGAGAAGAACGCTGGACCTGATTCCCTCCCCCCACCATTCCCTTCTCCTTTTGTGTCGTGTCTTTTTAGATTGTAAGCCTGTGGGCAGGGAACCGTCTATTATCCCCTCTGTTGTAAGCCGCCCGGATTCCCAGTGATTGGGCAGCATATAAATAAATCCTATTGTTGTTGTTGTTGTTGTTATTATTATTATTATTATTATTATTATTATTACAAATCCAGTTGTATTTTCAGAAATAGAAGCTTGCTCTTTAGCTGTCTTTGCCAAGGTCGCCCAGTACAAATAGGTCAATATCAGATAATATTTCAAAAAGCTATTTCACAAGATGTATCATGCGTGTGATGTTGCATCCTGCTGCTTTGCATTTACAAAAAGGACTCTTAATTGAAAAAACTATTAGAGAGCGCTGAAACCAAAACCAATGTACTGTGCAAAATTAATCCTTCTATGTGGAAGCATGAAGTGAAGGTTTGATTTTAATCCTTCATATTGTTCCACATCTGTTCATCCTTTCCTCTTGAATAAACCAGGCCTCCCTTTTCCTTACCACAAACATAAAAGAAGCAGGTGTCAGCTGTGGAACAGATATTCTCAGGGTTATAGTAAAGACATCATAGTTATCACATTCAGTTTGCCTTCCACTAGCAACTATGTTCATATGTCAGCACTATATAATATGTTAGTTGTAATAGGATGATGAGGGTATGACATAACTGTTAAACAAATATTTATGTTACTTCAGAGAAACCTGGATGTATGAACAGGTATTCCAGTGATTCTGAGAAAACATTACCAAAAAATTAACATTACAGGCCTGTCACATTTATAGGTGAATGCAATTAACTGTACTGGATAAACTAGGGAGCAGGAATCATTTTATGTTTACAATTTAAAAAACAGCATTATTTTATTTGGCCTTGTGTATTCCCAAGGTGCCCCCTTCCATATAGCAATCTCTCTGGGGACAGAAATATTGCTATTTTAAAAACCAAGTTGAACCCATGAGACAAAGCGGGCTGTAAAATAAATAAAAAATTCCAAAGTATTTTAATAACACTGTGACTGATATATACACAAAAATGGGAAGGAAGAAATGTTGGGGCCAATGACTACATATACTGTACAATGTCCACTCACATAATGCTATGACAGCAGGTGAGGCATGAGGAGCTTGGTCAACTCAAAAACTATTGCAAGCAGTTCATATTATGGACTACTCATTAGATCCAAGGACTGAAATATTTCTAAGAAAAAAATAAAAACAAAGCCTCCCACCACATACACAAAGAGCTAGGATCATTTTAAAGTATCATTCGATCTGCTGACTTGGGATTCTGAGAAACAAAACAGTGACATAAATGGTCTGGAAGGCATCCCAAAATTAACCCATAAAGCAGCAGTAGGGAATCATTGCCCTTCCCATCATACTCTACTACTGCCTAAACTGGCTAGGCTGAGAGAAACTGGGAATTCAGCAACATCTGGATGGCCAAACCTTTCCTCAGCAGTGCTGTAAAAACAATCAGAGCCATGCTGGTCCTGAAGACGTTTGAATGTAGGTATTTGCAACAAAGAAAGGATCTCCCTAGAGAAACATTCCTTACAGATAAGCCAGTATGCCATTGACATCATCATCATCATCATCATCATCATCATCATCA
>NC_056524.1:218584025-218597395 GCF_019175285.1 Sceloporus undulatus
AGTCTCCTCCTTTGGAGGTCTTTAAACAGAGGCTGGATGGCCATCTGTCAATGGGGATGCTCTGATGGAGAGTTCCTGCATGGCAGAATGGGGCTGGACTGTCTGGCCCTGTGGTCTCTTCCAACTCTACGATTCTATGATTCCAGGAAGGGGCTGGGCATTGGCCTGTTTCTGTTTAAAATTAAGCAAAGGTGTCATGAAGGCAGTGCAGGCAGCACCAGGGGAGACCGGAAGAGGGGTGGCATCACTGCTCCCCAAACATCTATCTTTTTAGCAGGAAGAGTCTGTGGCATTTGCCTCTTTCTGATTAAAATGCTGTAAGGAGTGGTGCCATGAAGGGAGTGCAGGGGTGTTCGCACTAAACCAGGTGACACCCTAAAGGGGGTGACACCAATGTTCCCCAAACATGTACATTTTGGCAGAAATGGACTGTGGCATTCACCTGTTTATGCTTAAAATGCTGTAAAAGGTGGTGTCATTAGGGGACACAGGGGTGAGGACTGCACCAAGTGACACCCAAAGGGGCGGTGACACCACTGCTCCTCAGACATCTGCCTTTTTGGCAGAAACAGGCTGTGAAGTTCATCTGTGTCCCATTAAAATGCTGAAGAGATGGGGTGAGTGGGATGAGGCTCAGTGGATCAGAAAGGAAGGGCCCCAGGGGGTTTTACATTCCAATTTCAAAACAATTAATTTTTGATTATTGATTGCTGTATATATATCTGTACATGTGTAAATGTGGAGTTTGTGCATGGAATGTTGTTTAATTATCTTGCTTGATTTGGACTATTTGTTTTGTTTATAATAAAAAAAGATACTGTCCTACATTTTTCTTGCATATCCTCCATTTGACAGTGCCTTGTCCTCCTTGGTGGTAAGGACATCTGGTTACTTTGCCTCTCCATTTTTAGCCACCCTGCCCTTCTATAGCCAGACCTTGCAGGGTGCGATAAATCCACAATGTGGCAAAACCAGACTTGGTTTTTAGGTGGAGGCTAAGACACCCAGAGCCTGTCTGCGATAAAGAAATTTCTAAATTTCCAAATTCTAAACCCCGCCCGTGGTGTCGTGCTTGTAAGTACACATTGTGCTTGTAAGAGTATCCATTTTTAAGGGTGTTTCGTTGATGATGGATGGGGAAAGTAATTTGCCTTTCATCTGCCAGTACCTGAAAGTAAGCGAAAATAATAACAACCTGCCTGCCAGTGTTCAGCCCTACCGCCTTAAAAAATAGTTTGTGAAAACAAGAACAGAAACCATGGTAGAGACACATCAGGGATTCCCATCTTTCCTCTCCTGCACAGGTAATCCCTTTAGCAGGTTCTCCCAAGCCTTTGTGTACCATTTTATAATGGGCCTGGAGGTGCTGTTGCTGGGAGAAGGGGGTGCTAAAGTTTTCTTCTCCCAGGACCCTTGTACAGATCCAAGCCAAAGAGTTCATATTTCCAGAAATATAAAAACAACCAGACAACTTGAAAGACCAAAGACCAGTAGCTACAAAAATGACTTTCCATAACAGCTGAAAATCCAGGATAGTCCTGGATAGAGTCCTCCACCTTAGGCAGCAAAATATCAGACTAGCCCTTATACAAAAGAACCTGCCAACTACCCTAGTATTTCACTAATGAAATACACAAACTCTAGGGAAACTCAGATATGATTATGGTCGCCCCTCCTTTCTCACAGACTTGAGGCTCGCACTCTTGGATATTCATGGAGGGGCGACCTCTGTTACTGTCAATGGGGCACCCCCCCATGGCGCACACCCTGCACACACTTGTGGGCACGCACCCCATTCAAGCCTATGGGGCTTGGATATATGCAAGTCTCCATTTTCACAGTGGGGTCCAGAATCAATCCACCACAAAAATGGAGGGTTGACTATATTTTTCAAAGCAGTAGCCATATTAGTCTCTTGCATCATAAAAGGGAAGAAGGGAGGGAGAGAGGGAGAGAGAAAAATTTAATGTGGCAGTACCTTTGAGACTAACTAGTTTTTATTTTAGCATGAGATTTTGTGGATATAAACCCACTTTTTCAGATGCAGTACCAAGCAGGCCTTAGGTATAAAGCATATTTGTGTAATGTTTTTTTCTTTATTAAATTCTTGTGAGTCATATCACAAAGAGAAATAGCCATATCTATTAACAATAACATAATAACAACAACCAACAAGCATAATCTGACTTCACATTTCAACAACAGAATATTGTATAGTCCCATTCAAAAGTATTTCTCCTAAATAGCATCAGGGAAGATAGAGAGGCCCCTTTATTGCCACATACAATAAAGTTGAACCATATATATCCAAAAGTGTCTTTCATCTTTAAACCTCTGGCTTGCTTTAAATTATAAGTAATTTCTTGGCCAATGCATTGACTAGACCCTTTCCAGCCATAAGCGCACAGATTGTTAAGTGTCTTCCAATGCTGGGCTATTTCCATACGTGCTGCCAAAAATAAAAAGGATATTAGCTCCTTGTGGTGCAAATTTGCATTTTCATCCTGGAATATAGATAAGAGGAGTTAAGTACTACACCACTTAACATTGTGGTTGGTTACTTCAACAACTGTTGTACAGCCTTATTCCAGAACTTACCAACTTTAGAGCACTCAAGCCAGAAGTGTTTTCAGGTGCCTCCATTGCCACATCCCCCTCCTGTACAGAGTTGAGGGCGATCTTTGTAAGCTTGTCTAGAGTCCAATGTCATCTCTAGACTAATTTTAGTGTACATTCCTTGTTGCTGGAGGAGATGGAATGTTAGGGAAGACAGGAGCAAATTTTACACCATTGCTTATCTGTCATTTCTATGCTAAGGTCTGTTTTCCAAGCAAATTTTGAAGCAGTTGGTTTACTAAACTTCATGTCCACCCATAAGCTTATAAAGCAGGGAACCTAAGCACTTAATGTGAGCACTAGATTTAACACAAATGTGTTCAAACTGGATGAGTGGTTGTGGATGGCCATGGTTTTCCCTTGAATCCCGTGTTGGAAGAAAGGCACGATATAAATCCCATTAAATAAATAAATAAATAAGGTGACTAACCCATGAATTAGCAAATGAGCTTATCTGAAGTAATTGTAGCAATATTGTCTTCAAATCTTTTTATTTATTATGCGTATCATTGAAGCTTATGGGTGCACTGTTAACAGTTAAGTCACTAACTGTCCAGATGTTGGCTTTCCTGAAAGCCCTGAGCTACTGATGTGTGAAATTATGAAGGAATAGAGGATGTGAAGGAAAAGTCTGCACATAGCATATTTATATAGTTGTGGGAGTGGGACAGAATGTAATAGCATCCAGAAAGATGCAAATCATGCCCCTTGCCCTAAATTTTCAAAGGAGCTGCATGAGATGGTACAGGTCTTTCATATTTTACAATGCTCAGTTGGTATTGATGTGTGAAAATAATAAATTTATTCACCAAAAGTCAGTTGCCCTGGGTTCAGAATAATCTCTGAGAAGATTCTTTTAGTTATATATGTATTAATATGTGTAGTGTGTAGCCATTGCTTTTATTCATACCTCTGCGAATGCAGTGGAATTTGTGAATATAATTCAATTGAGCTAGTTCTCTTTCTAGTCTTTCTTTGTAATTTCATTGTTCAAGGGCCACAACCTGTAAATTCCTTACTGTTTGTCCAGGAAGGTTGAAATGTTGTGCTAGTGGGTTTGGGGTATTGCCATTCCTGATGTCAGATTTGTGTCTATTAATCCACTTGTTCTGAGATTGTCCTGTTTGTCTTGTGTAGAATTTAGAGATGCATTTCTGTCATAGGATGGCATATATCACACTGGAGGAAGAGCAAATAAATGCACATCTGATGTTGTGGGTGATGCTATTGGTCCCTGTAGTATTGCTTCCAGAGTAGATGTGAGGATAGAGTGGGCATATGGGTTCTTGGTAGGGCCTTGTCCCCTACTAACCAGCTATGTTACATATGACTACATGGTGCCTATCACCCACCAACCACACACATATAAACAAACTTTCTATTTGCACAGTCTACTTAACAATACCCAACTCTTGTACACAGTTTTGAAAACTTGGGCACGGTACACACGGCGTACTAGGGTTAAGGGACCGCGCAGCAACTGCACGGTCTTTAATCCTAGTATGGCGCAACGTTGTAACAATGGCAGTGCCCCATGTATATGGGCACTGCCATTGTGATGTGACAGATGCATAGCGTCTGCATGTTGTGTCACATCTGTGATGTCACGAGTGCGCCATTGGCGCACTCGTGATGTCCACAGGTTCTTTTTCCTCCGCAGGGAAGCTGTGAGGTTGGGCGGCTGCATCTTCCCTGTGGAGGAAAAACAGGCGCTGGCAGGCCTCCCTTTTTGGGAGGTCTGTACCACGCCTTGGACACTTAATTTTGTTATGTTAGAAAAGCTTTCTAAATATGTGTAACTTTCATCCATGATATTTATGGCCCAGTACATACTTGTAAAATGGTCTGGAGCAGCAGTGGCTTTTTCCCTACTCTGGGAAGCCGCAGCCGCCAAACCGTGCAGCTTCTCTGCGTAGGAAAAAGAACCCGCAAAATGCAGGTTCTTTTTACACCGCAGTGGCAGTGTAACCAGTGCACTATTGGTGTGCTCGTTATGGAAGTGCCACGCAGCACCGTGTGGATGTGTACAGTGCATCGCCATTGTGATGCCCTCATCACGTGCTAGGGTTGAGAGGCATGTGGGTGGAGCACCCCGAGGCAAGCCTAGCACGTGATGAAGACGTGACAAAGGGCCAGTCTGTACCAGCCCTATATCAACTTCGTAGTGGTTTGGTGTTGGATTAGCACTCTGAGAGATCAGGGTTGAAATCCTGCACAATCATGCAGTGGCATCATTAGGGAATGTGAGGAATGTATTCCTCACTGAGTGACCCATCAGGCCCTCCTATTTCTGGGGGAAATGAGAAGGGGTAAGCATGCCCTTCCAGGCTTTGCCATCGTGACAGCTTTCTCCTGAGGATGCTGCTGCTGCAGTGGATTAAAAGGGTGAGCAATCCCTCCAGGCTTCACCACTGTGACATCTCCCTCCTCAGGAGGCAACTGCCATGGAAAAGGGTGAAGGTGAGTGCACTCTTTTGGCTACTATCAAAAGGGTGAAGATGCCATTGCAGTCATGTAAACCCACTGGATGATCTTGGGCAAGTCATACTTTCTCAGCCTCAGAGAAAAGCAATGCCAAACACCCTCTCAACATGTCCCACCAAGAAAACCTCATGGTAGGTTCAGCACAAGTTGAAAATTACTTGAAGGCACACAATAACAATATGGATTTCTGCATAGATCCAACAGAATTAGCAAGCAGTTAACCCCAAATATTCAAAATATGTTAAAATGAAGTACAACAGAGAAAGAGAGTGAAGTAAATGCTTGTCTATGCTTGTCTGTTTCTACTTTATTTTTTAAAATGACTATGGTCCAAAATACACTGTGGAAATAATCCATTTTGAGACCGCTTTAACTCCCCTGGCTCAGTGCTAGGGAATTATGGGGACTTTGATTCTGTCCCATTACACTCAAAGGTACATCAGGTGGGAACACAGGAGAAGGTCCTCTCAGTGGCTGCTCTCAGGCTCTGGATCTACCTCCCCAGCTAGATTAGATTGAAACCATTCTTGCTATCCTTTCATAAACAGGTGAAGACCTTTTGGATTCAGCAGGTGTTTGAGGGCTCATTGTTTTGGGAAACAGCCTTTCATAATGTGCCATATTGTCAACAATAATAACAACAAAAATGATAGTGCAGTTTCCATTATTATTATTATTATTATTATTATTATTATTATTATTATTATTTACAGTATTTATACCCCACCCTTCAGCCCCAGAGCGGCTTACAATTATTATTTTAATTAGACAGTTCACTGCCCGGAGGCTTACAATCTAAAAAGACACGACACAAAAGAAGGGAATGGGTGTGCGGAAGGGGATCAGGTCCAGCAGTTCTTCTCTCCCTCTGAGGCCGGGACCAAGGCAGATGGACTAGAGGGAGGGCTCTCCTTCTTCAGGCCCGATGGCATTGGGCCTGTCTTTTCACTCCCTTTCAGGAAAGTATAGGGTTAGGCATGCTAATTATATGTCAGTTTATAGAAGGTAACTATCCTGGAAATGATACTGATCCATGAGGAACAGCCCAGAACTCAGCAGGCTTCATAATTCCTTTCCAATTGGTAATTGGTAGCTAGGGCCATTGTGATTAAATGTATTTCCCCCCCAAAAATGACCATTTTAATTTCAGATATTTACTAATTTATCTTTAATGTGTCACAGAAGCATACAGTTAGAAGAGACCACAAGGGCCAACCAGTCCAACTCCATGCTGCACAGGAATACACAATCAAAACACACTTGACTGATGGACACCCAGCCTCTGTTTAAAGATCTCCCAAGAAGGATACTCCACCACACTCTGAGGCAGCATATTCCACTGTCGAACAGCTTTTACAGTCAGGAAGTTCTCCCTAATGTTTAGGTGGAATCTCTTTTCCTATTATTTGAGACTAGGACACAGGAAAAGAGATTCCACATAAACATTTGGAAGAACTTCCTGATGGTAAGAGCTGTTTGACAGTGGAACACACTCCCTTGGAGAGTGGTGGAGTCTCCTTCTTTGGAGGTTTTTAAACAGAGGCCATCTGTCAGGAGTGCTTTGATTGTGGATTCTTGAATGGCAGGGGTTGGACTGAATGGGCCTTGTGGTCTCTTCCAACTCTGTGTTTCTATTAATCCATTGCTCTGTGTCCTAGCGTCGGGAGCAGCAGAAAATAAGCTTGATCCATCTTCAATATGGCATCCCTTCAAATATTTAAACATGGCTGTCATGTCACCTAATGACGTCGCGAGTGCGCCATTGGAGCCTTGCGGCGTCATTAGCACGCCAAAAGATGAAGCGCCATTTTGGGGCTTCTTTTTTGCGTTGCCGAGGAGCCGCGTGGTTTGGCCGCTGGGGCTCCTCAGCGCAGCAAATGCCGACGCTGGCAGACCGCCCATTTTGGGTGGTCTGTAACGCGCCTTTGAGTGATACTCAACCTGTATATGCCTTTAAAGGACAGTTCTGCATAAGTGGTTGTCTTGAATCTAGTTATCCTGTAGAGCAAGGATAGACAGAAAGTAGATTTGGACTACATTCAGGTTAGTATTCAGAATAAATTCCCAAACTCATACTTCTTTCATTGCAGGGGACTAACTAAACAAGTATTTGAAACAAGCATTTGAAAAAGAGTACCTAACACTAAATGCATTGTTGCTGAAATCCCAAAAGTAAAAACGATGTGCATTAATGCTTCTTTGTGACCACTTTAACGGTAGGTTTTGTGTGACATTGTGTGAAATTATTACGCGTAATTACGCGATTTTTCTAGGATATTAATGGGCTAAACTCCCAATCTCCTTCATGTGATAAACTCTGCTGCCACTTTTATCTTGAAGGAAAAGAAGTTAGTTCCATAAAGTAGAGATCATGAAGCAAACAGTAAGAAGCATTCTCGCCATCTTTCACTGCCACTTCAGCAGAATCCAGAAAGAATTATTGCCCTGTCCTGCCAGGAGGAAGGCCCATGGCTGATTTATCGAAGCTCTGCTATTCATTGTGGAGGTGGGGTAGACAAATATGTCAGCTCTTCTTGCCACCTTTCCCCTTGCTTACCCTCCCTGGAGGAATAGATCCACAGTGTTGCTTCAAGAGGAAGCATGCATGCTTGCTCACCCATAATCTCTGGGCAGTGAAACATAGAGGTTGGGCATAGAAAGAGCAGCTGCTTTTCCCTTTCACTCACCGCCTCCTCCTCCTCTGCTCCTGCACACTTCCTCTCAGTAGCACTATGGAAATGACTGAGCCCTACTAGCTGATTAATCTTTAACATGCAGGAAGGAAGCAAGCAATATAAAACCACTCAGGATACTTTTGATATCACTGCAACTGCAAAGTATGCATCATCATCCTCACTAACAGCATTTAGAGAAATGGTATCAAGAAAGAGGGCAGCTGGAGGTGTAGCAAAAATACCAAACAAGGAGAGGCTGAATATGAAGATAGATAAATCCAGTGAAAGCACATTATAAAGACAGGAAAGTGAGAGAGATAATGTATTTCAGGATGCCCAGCTACTGGCATCGCTTTTACTCTAGGAAACAATGCATCATATTGATAGAACAGTTGCGGGGAGGGGTGGGGTTGGAATCGAAAACTGATCTAATCTATCTCTAGGATTCTCTAGATCTAATATTAATTTCCTCAGAATTCATAATCCAGATTATTATATTGCATGAGAGGAACCTAAAATAAACTGAAGTGCATCATGTTAAAGGTATTGGTTTTCCTTGACAAATGGCAGGAACTCTAATTTAATAATATTCGCATTAAAAGTGTTAAAGTACTTTTGCATGCATTTATGTCCACCATTGCAGTGGCACAGTAAGCACTGTCTTGTTTGCTGTATGCTGGCTTTAGACCCTTTATGTTTTGCAGGTTTTCTGTTAATCTTCTTTAATGTTTAAATAGGACTTTAAAATTAACAAAATAAAATATGACACATGTTTCTAACGGCAGTTAAACATTTGTGAAATCTACATAGAAATAATTCTGGGCTCCTGTGTCTTTTGCCATTGAAATATCGTACAAGATTCCTTGATTCCTAAATTTATAGTAGAAATTACTGAAACCATGGCCTTTTAAAATAGGAAGGCTAATAGGTTACCCAAATAATCTAAAGGGATGATATCTCATTTATTTTAGAAGTTAAGCAGGGTCAACCCTGGTTAGTTACTTGGATGGGAGACCATTGATGAATTCCAGGTGCTGTAGGCTATATTTCAGAGGAAGAAACACATCACAAATAATGGAGCATATAGTATAATCTTACATATGTCTCTACCCAGAAGTAGGTACCCAATTAAATGTAATTTTCTCTCATGTAAGCTGGTACTGGATTATTGCCTTTCTTTATTTCATAGAAGTGCATTCTAAGGCATTCCAAGGTTGAATTCAATATTAGCTAAATAAACATTAAAAATCAAAGAAGGGAAGCCTGTTACACAGTTGAAGAGGCAAACAACATTACTGTATAAATGCAATCCAATGTATTTAAACTATTAATTGACACTGGGTAGTTCTGACACATTCTCAAATACACTGATGCAAACATAACACATTTGAAACTCTGGGTCCTGTGGTCAAACAGCATGTGTACTTTGCGGTCAATATTTAGCTGCTGATCTACATCAAGTTACACATGCCTACCTTTACTTAGGACAAGACAATGTAATTTCTACAACAGGGCACTCAAACGTTAGTTTGCAAGAAAAGTGCATTCTTGAGATCTACAGCCTAGGCCTCCATCTGAGTCCTGACAACATTTGACATTCTTCAGTTAAAGCAAACACCTGTACCATTCTTCAGAGCAGCCCACAACTATAATAAGAACAATAAAATACCTAAGCAAATTTCCATCTCCTTCAGTTGCTACAATGACAGGAAATATTTATACTTTCTGTCATACATATCAGTAAATTATTATAAAGTATGGATTCAGTGGAGCCAAGTAAGTGTAGTCCAGCTATATTTTCTTTTGTCCTGGGAGTTGATGGTCCATTCTAAGATGTTCTAAGATATTTATTTCTAAGATATTCTAAAACATTCTAAACTATTTACAGTATTTATCTACTGTGGCTGACATTCTGCATTGGGGGACATTGACCATGACTCTATATCACCTATTTAGCAGCATAACTAGCCTAGTTACATAGCTAAATAACATCTCCTAGCCTGACCCTCCATCACCATTTACTGGGCAACAGCCACTGCAAATGACAAGGGTCTGTTCTCCTGTCAGTAGGTGAGTGATGTTTCCACCCATCCACAAGTGATCTCTGTTGCAACAGTCAGAAACAGGATCCCTGCTATAATTCTCTCTCTGAATACAAACCAATTGCAAAGCATAAATCTATGCATTCAGGGGCCCAAGGTTGGGCAAATATACTAGGGTCCAGATAAGCTTGGAATGCAAAGTTGGGAATTTATGGTCATTAATGATCAAATGTTACCCTTAAACGCTACCTTTTCAGCCGTCAGTTGGGATGGTGCCTGGGTGGGGTGGAAGCTGGCATCATCAGATGTAGTTATGTAGTCAGACTGATGCGACAGCCAAGAGTGCCTGCTATCAGCTTTGGCTGATACGCCAGTTGCGCCCCTACCTGGAGCAGCGGGACCTAAAAACGGTTGTACATGCTCTAGTAACCTCTTGCCTTGATTTCTGCAATGCACTCTATATGGGGAAATCTTTGTGCCACGTCCGGAAGCTCCAACTGATACAAAACATGGCAGCCAGACTGGTTGCTGGAAAATCCAAGTTCGACGATATTACACCTATTTTAAAATCACTACATTGGCTGCCTATTAGCTTCCGGGCACAGTACAAGGTGTTGGTTATTACCTATAAAGCCCTACATGGCCTGGGTCCAGTCTACTTGAAGGAACGCCTCCTCCCATACAATCCTTCCTGTACACTCCAGGAAAACCCTTTTACAATGTAGAAAGACCAGACTGGCGGTGACCTCCTGGAGGTCCTTCTCTGTCACTGCTCCAAAAACCTGGAATGACCTGCCGGAAGAGATTCGCCAATCATCCTCACTCAAGGTTTTTAAAAAGGCGACAAAAACCTTTCTCTTCCGGCAGGCCTTCCCCGATTGATAATGTCCAGAACCAATTGAATCCCCCTTTTATTGTTTTTCTTATGTGTGATTTGTTTTTAACTTTTTAAACATTTTTTTTACTGTTTAATTTTATAGTTGGGAGGGAGGGTTGGGTCGGGGTTTTGTGGGGCTTGTTGTTTTTATTGCTGTATTTACTTTGTTGTTACCCGCCTCAATCCTCAATTGGAAGAGGCGGGATATAAATAAATATTTATTATTATTATTATGTTATGATGATAGAACTTCATCTTCGACCATGTGTTTATTTGGCCAAACACGTTGTCTTGGGGTAAGCATTCCCATGTTCATTACTTCATCTTTGGACTTTTGAATTAGTAATGCACTGGACTTTTTTATTGTGGTTTGCTTTGTTTTGTTTTGTTATATTATTTTGCCTACTGATTTTAGTATTTGGTTTTCATTGTAAACCACCTTCAGGTATTTTTTTAAATGAAAAGTGGTATAGATTAAAATAAGTAAAATGAAAAGTGTTGGTAAAGGAAACAACAAGCACATGCTGGCGGCATCTGTAAAGATTAAACTTCTCAGAGAAGATATACTATCTGCTTTTGAAAGGGAGATGAATAAGTCTGTATATACTTTGAAGATAAACTAGAAAGAAGAGTAGTATTCCAACGGTGACTGTATACCTTAGAATCCCCCAGAGTGGAGTGCTAAGAAAGACTCCTGTTTTCAAAGTGAGCTCATTATCCACTGACAGTCTCTGGATTATGGCACATAGTATGCTGGACATCCTCGGCTCTGAAGCTAGAAAGAAGCATATGTGTGTTAATGGATTCAATATGTGAGCTCAGGTTTTTGCCAGACTGAGCTAATAATAAATCACGGCATGAACAGAAACAACCTTCAGTCATTCCCAAGCATGTAGCATTCTAAGACAGTTGCTTTCAAGGACAGATTTCATTGGGCTGGATAGATGTGATTAATTAGTTAGAGCCAGTCTCAGCTGGGGCAAAGAAGTCAAAAATACAAGCAATTAATTTTGTGTACCATCATTAAATATTTTGCATACTGGCATGATTTTAACATTCTTTTCCAAGGCCAGAGAAAACAGCATGCCATTTGCAATACTGTCAGAGACTCAATCCTGCTGTGTGCAAAGGAGAGAGATTCCTTGAAATTGCCATTTTTTATTTGTTCCTTTGCAAGCACTGCTGCGGGGCTGCCATATGCTTTTCGGAGTCAAGCAAAGCTTAAAAAGAGTGGATAAACACTGCATAATACAAATGTTTTTAAAGCTCTTTTTGACAGAACTTGAATGGCCTTGTCCAGTTCTTTCAAATAGCAGGCGAGTATAAAACAGCTCTGTGTGCCATTATGAAAGCAGGACTTAACTTCCCTCTGGAGGTTTGGTACTGCTGGGGACAGCAATAAAAATCAAGGCTTTTCTGTCTCCTGGCATGCTGGTGTTTGTGTTTTCCTCTTTTCCTTTTGCTTGTTGGAAAGATGCCTGTAGGCTTGTCCATTAATGAGAGGAGAGTGCATAGGCTTTACTCTCTCCCAGATTTCTACAACAGCTTGCATAAATACTGGGCATTTGTGCAGGGAGATTGTGCCAACAGCAAAAGTTCCCACCACTTCAAGAAATATATCATTACACAAATTACAGCATTAACAAATAAAGACATGCCTGAGGAAACTTCTGGAACCCAAGTGGCAGCTGAATAACATATCTCAAAGAACCTTGTATTACAGAATGGCATAATTTAAAAGAACACTGTTGCCTACATAATTTTTCAAACTGGTTTTTGTGTATATTACAAAAATGCTCAGTAGTCTGCCATTATAGAATTTGCAATGACTTTTTAAAGGTATGGGCCTTTAAATATTGTGACATAGAAGATGGTTTGGAAACTTCACCTGGTGTAAAATGCAGTAGCTCCTAGCAGGTCCACATATAATGTAGGAGCTCCTGTTCCAGTCTGCACATTTGGGTATACAGTACATGCAAAAAAATCCCACCTTTCTTCCTTACCAGTCGCTTAACTAATATTGTTTTGTTGTTCTTCTAAAACCCATTGGTACTGCTATGTATCTACTGATTTACAAGAGACAATCCATGTAAGCATTCACTATGGAGTCTGAATTTCCTAAAAGCATTTGTAGCTTTAATTTCCTAAAAGCATTTGTAGCTCTTCAGAGACAAGGAAATCCTGGACCTATTTATCTGGGGTTTTTGTTTTTAAGTTAGATATTGTTATGTGCTCCAGGATCATGATGATCCCAGTACCACAGACTTAAAGGGCACTCATGGTCATGCCATTAAGAATTAGGAACCAAACACATGCATCTGAGGAAATAGACTTTAGTCTGCAAAAGCTCAGGCTGCCAACTTCTTTCTTTCAGTTAATCTCAAAGGTGCTACAAGATTTTTCTACGTACTGATTCTAAAGAGTATCACTGCTATATCTTTGAATTGCACCAAACACAGTTACAGAGAGAGGGAAGGGGGGCATATTTGCCTGTTTTGAAATTAAGACAGAAAACTTACAGTAAGTAAAGGGTTGTTCCCAGATCAAGGTGAAATAAGGACATTATTCCTACTCACTTATTTAGGGAAATAGGATAAGGAAAATTTACTCTAATCTACCTATTTACCTTTAGCCAGAAGGTGGCTGGCAGTAGAACAGAGTGGAGGTTGAGCCCTG
>NC_056524.1:218597405-218662351 GCF_019175285.1 Sceloporus undulatus
GGAAGGAAGGAAGGAAGGAAGGAAGGAAGGAAGGAAGGAAGGAAGGAAGGAGTCAAACTACGTATATACATAAAAACACGGGGGAGTCTTGGCAGGTTGCAGCAACAAATCAGCTAAGCTTTGCAAATTGTAAAAAAAGATCCTGCTTTACTAGCTGAGCTAGAGATTTTCACAGAGCCCTTTCCTCATGCTTGGAGGAAAATGGAGAATTTATCTTCTGCATGGAGATGATCTGTAAAAACTGGAGTCTCAGGGCCAGGCCCAAAGATTTTCTAGTCTGGGATGAACAACTTGAGCAGTCTGGGAGACAATTTTCAGCCCATGGGACTTTCCAAGAGCCTTGTTGTTGTTGTTGTTGTGTGCCTTCACATAATTTCCAAGTTATAGCAACTCTAAGGCAAACCTATTGTAGGGTTTTCTTGGCAAGATATATTCACAGAGGTTTGCCTTCACCTTCCTCTGACGCTGAGAGAGTGTGACTTGCCCAAGATCACTCACTTGGAAGTGAGTTTCCAAGGCTGAGTGCAGATTCAAACCCTGGTCTCCAAAATCATAGTCCAAAGTTCAAACCACTACACCACACTGGCACTCCAGGTGCTTTACAGATGAATAAAATTGCTAAAAATTTGACAGGGAATCCAGATAGGGTTGCCATAACCCGGCTGCAACCGGGTTTTTCCCAGTTTTGGCAGCACCTGCCCGGTCCCGGCACAGGTGCCGTCAAAAACCCGGGAAAAAATGCCGTTGCAGCAGGGTTGCTAGGCAACCTCGGGGCTCGCTGCCCTCCTCCTCTCCACGCGCATGGCGTGCGGAGGAAGAGGAGGGCAGCGAGGCCTGGGGCGGAGGGAGGCTGCAGGGAGGCGGCGCCTCTGGGCGCAGCCGCGCCAACCTCCCCGCCTCCGCAAAACTCACCTCCTTCCTGATCTCCGCAGGGGCCAGGAACGAGGCGAGGCCCTGGCCATCGCTGGTGGCCTGCTCGCCTCCTTCCTGGTCCCTGTGGGGGCCAAGAAGGAGGCAAGGCCCTGGCGATCGCCAGTGGCCTGCTTGCCTCCTTCGTGGTCCCTGCGGGGGCCAAGAAGGAGACGAGGCCCCGATCCTGGCCTCCAATCACGGCGAGGCCTGGGGCCCAGGTGGGGAGGGAAAGCCTCCTTAAGTGGAGGCTTTTCCCTCGCCGCTTGGCCTCCGCTCCCCGCCGCGATCGCGAGGGGAAATGTAGGACATAATCTTCAAATGTAGGACACATTTTGTGTCCTACATTTGAAAATCCTGTCCTACATTTTCCCCAGTTTGGAGGTCCGGCAGTATGGCAACCCTAAATCCAGAGTGGGTCAGAAGTTGATTTCTGGATTTGAAAAATGGTTGGGTTGTTATCATGCTAAACAGTGCAGGCAGAGGGTCAACCTATGTAAAGGTGAACTGCTTCTCCTAGAAAAAGGGTGTTCTGAAGGGATCTGGGAGCTACAAATACAACATGGGAAAGAACAAATGTTTTTAAATAAATGATTGCTTGTGTAGTGTCATTTCCCAAATTCAAAAAGTGGATTTTGAAAAGTAGCACCGTCCTGCACATGATGATGCACTCTAGAGAAACCATAACATCCTTTAGCCAGGGGGCACCTTATGGTCTTACTATACCCTCCAACTGTTCTGATTTGGTAAGGACAGTCCTGATCAATTCCATTGTCTCCACTTTTTCAGCTGCTTTAAAATTAACCAGTTTTATTCTACTACCCACTTCCCCCTTTGTCCTCAACTTGCTTCAGTTGCTGCAACTTGAGTTCAAAGTGCAAAAGTAGTTTGCACTCAGTTGATCGGGGGAAGAGGAGGGCAGAATCTTGCACTTCCCAGCTGTTTTAAGCAAAAGTAAACAATGCAGCTTCTCCTAGTTTGTGTTTTCTTCCTCATTAATACCTTGTGTCATCTGTACCACACTGTGACAGGACCGGCTCTAGGTATTTGGTCACCCTAGGCGAGAAATATTTTGGTACTCCCTGTCGCCCCTCATAATTATTTTCACCCCTTGATTTCTGCTGTTTCCTTTGTTAAAGCTAAACATGACATAAAACTTAGGTTCCAATCTCTTGAAGAGAGGGGGCTGTTGACTTTGAGGTTATATTCAAGGTGCATGATGAAGGCGAATGAAGTACCTTGAGACAGTACCACGGACACAGGGGGGTGCACATTTATATTTTGGCCATTGTACAATGAAACCATCATATGGTAGCTTGCTTTTACGCCGCTTGCGTAATGAGTTTTCACTTTAATATTGTTTAATTACGCAAAAAATTATACAAAAAAGAGCTGCCAAGCCGCCCCTACATTTTGCTGCCCTAGGCGGCTGCCTAGTTCTGCTATATGGATATATAGCACTGTGATGTTGCTTGGCCACATGCGTCATGGTTTTTATGTATGAAATGTTGGAGGGTATGCATTACACAGCCAGCCATGCAGCAGAAGCTTTCCCCAGCCCCTTTCATTCTGAATTTCTCTTCTGCTGTCTGGCTGAACTCAGACACAATAAGTGGTGCCAGCATCAACTAGAATCCGTGCTATTGAAAGCAGTAAAAATAGCTGAAATTATTTCCAATGTAGAAAAAGCATATACAGTGCCTAAGGACAGGAGAAATTGGTGGTATGAGAAAGATGGAAACGGGAAGAAAGAGGGGTGGGGGAAGTAGTTCAGCAGTGCATAATGTTGGCTGAAAGCCAGAGCAGCTTTTAAAAGGCAGGCTGAGTGGGAATTGTGCTGCCCTCCAAAAATTGTTGGCCAGCAGCTCCCACAGCCCTAGCCAGCATAGTCTGTGGTGAAGAATGATGACAATTACAGTCCAAACACATCTGGAGAGCCTGGTTTCCACCCTTGTATTAGATGCAGGGAAGAAAAAAGGGAGGGCATGAGGAAACAGTGGTGGTGGAGGCATTAATATGAAAAGTGAGTCAAGAAAAAGATGGTGTTATACACAAGTTACAGACACGTAATCCAGGCCCAGAAGCTAAGGGATGGAAAGAATTTATCTGGTGTGGACTATTAAAAAACTTACTGGGTCAATCCTGCAGAAGGGTTCTATAATTTTGGAAGATTCATAAAAGAAAATACAGCACTGTGACTGTCACAGTTTATGAACATTTCTTCTGTACATCTCAGAGTTCAGGGACACTCTCATGAACAGGATGCGTATACTCCAAAGAAGTAGAAACACCCACAAGACAGTAAGAAAATGAACCTTCCCAACAGATTCACTAATGAATAAATTGGTTTAATTTTCACCAAGGAGATTATCACACTATGGCCAATTCAGGAACGATAGCGGCAATGTAAATAAAAAGCAGCACTAGCACTATAGTGCTCAATAGTTTCACGCAGTTGTGCATTCGCATGATTAGCATTTAATATCACAATCAGCTTCACACATATCCATAAATGAAATGATTTTTCACACATGCGCTGTTTTGGTGCAATAGCACATGTCTGCAAATCATTTTTCTGGGCCGCACAGAATAAAGACAGAAAAATAAAATTTATTACTTCAGCACATTGTTTTTATCCAGTGAAGATAAAATTGTGCCCCACACCTCGAAAGAAGAGTGAAATCCATTGCAAAACCAATCCTGGTAATGAGAAAGGATTGCCTCCACTGCAATGCATTCTGGGTATCCTTAGTTGCTTCTGCAATTGCATTCACACTCTTGCAATCGCTCTTCAATTATGCGATCAAGAAACCATTCATGAGAGTTCCCCATGAATCATTTGTTGCAGGAGCATGCCGGTTATTCACAGGCGAAGTCCAGGATAAGCGTGATGTCATGAGAAAATCTTCCACACAATTTCATGATTTAGCCAGAATTATGCCTCTCTCTTCCCCCTCTCCCCCACCCATGTGATCATCTCCCAATTCTGAGACATAAAAATCTTGGTGTTAGTTATTATTTTGGTATTAGCGTATTAATGCAATAGAGACGGGTCATTTTAGGCTGCCTGGCATCAGATAACATTGGTATCAGCTACCTTGGTCCTGGGTGTGAATTTATTTATGGCATCTTAATCCCATCAGCTCTCAAAGTAGTTCTGGCATGTACATGGTCCTTTCACACATCAGTAGGCTCTTGGCTGAATGGGGAAGTGAAAGTGGCTCTCTAGCACTGTGTTCCAGCACTAACTGTTGTACTTAACTTGATGAACTTGATAATCAGGCTGCAGGATTCTTGCATATCACTGACCATTTCTAAGAGTAGTCTCTTTAGTTTTGAAGATGTGAGAAAGAAAGACAAAGGACAAAACAACAAAATGTATGGGTACTAAAATATTTTTATTTAAGGAAAAAAAGAAGTTGCGTTTCAGTTATCTTAAATTTGACTTTCTCAATCCTAGAAATAACAAATTGAGAAGATTAGAATGAGCAATCATGTGGATTCTACCATTCAAAATTTCAGAAGACAGGAAGACACTAATTTTACTCTGCAAAGTCAGATAGGTTAAAATAATTTTCCAATTTCTTTTTTGGGGAAAAAAACAGTGCTTTTGGAGTCCTGGAGCTTAAAGATTTTCAGGAAGTCTTTGCACAAATACATTCCTCAATTACTTTGAAGGAGCATGTGTAATATGGCACCTTCCAGATGTGTGCCTCTGGAAAGGAGACACTCGTACTGGATGAAAAGCATGAAAAACATTTGTGGCTATGACTCACAAGTCCCTATTAGCATGTAGATGGTGAAAGCTGAATTCTCCACAGGAGGAACTTCTGTTCTTCAGCTTCCCTTTCTCTTCAGGAGCTCTTATTCATTGCATTTTTATTTTTTGCAGTGGACTATTTTTCTCTCTCAGATGTTATCAGACACTTTATTTGTGAGAGGAAAAGAATACTTGTGAAGGTTATCAGAAACAGATATGAAATTGAGGTATCATCTGTTGCATTTCCTTGACACTACTAAAGAACTGTTTTAGGGCACATCTAGACTGATTGAAAAGTCCTGGATTTTGTTAAGTGTTCTTTCCAATGTTATACTCGGTTAAAATAAACCAACCTATGGAGCTGATATAAAAAGTCTTTGATCATACAGAAAGCTGGCAGAAAATATCATAGGATAACTAAAATATGTATGGATCTCCAAAATAAAGTTGGAGAGAACAAAATCTAAGAGTTTCTGGTCATTTTCAATCAATCTAAATGTGCTTTCATTTAGTGGTGCAAGAGACCACAAATATAGGATACCCTTTTAATATACAAATGAACAACAATCTTATGATAGAAATGGCTTCTTGCAAACGTTTGAATACTTGGCCACTGTATCCTAGGGGCAACCCAATGTAGCAAATAAAGTGATAGAAGAAGAGTGGATGTAGAAAGTTAAATGTAGGTTAGGGTGCCAGAGGTGGAGAGAAAGTAGATCTCAATCTTCTTCTAGAATTCTAGATGATCAGCATTAGTTGATGCAAAGACTCTCCTCAGTGTTTAGAAATAGCAGTCCCCTCAGATTATATCACTGAAATGAAGAAAGCTTGGAGATATCAAAAGATTTGTCTGTGGAACAGAGTTCTGTTCAGCTCTGATACTCAAAATGGAGCTCTAAATACTATATTACAATTCTAAGTGTTTATCTTTTACCAGGTTCTGCATTCTAATATGGAACAAAAAAGCCCTATTATATCCCACAAGTCTGAAGTCTGTTTACCCAGGATGTACCCTGTATTTTTCAACCTCTGAATTTCTCCTCATCTTTCTCTACTATTTTAGGCAGCTCAGTTAAGGCCTATGAAGATATTACCTGCCAGATGGGTAATGCTTGATAGGAAAGTGTGTATTTTCAAGTAAGATCCCCAGGCAGCATTTCAAGAAATAGTATGATAAAAGGCACCATTGTGAGCAGCAATTTATCATTCACAGAGACAGTGTGCATGTCTGTGTGTATACTGTACTGAAATCAGAAGAGACAGTCACATTGTTTTATATCATGCTACATTGCAGTTTGGAATGGAGCAGTCAGAATGTTTCAACACAGGCTGTTTAACAGAGGAATTATAACTTGCTGTTATGAGATCTCACATGGGATGTCCACTCTTTCAGAGGAGGACTGCCCAAAGCTACAAGCTTCCGCAGAAAGGCACTGGGCTGCAGTTTGGGTATGTCAGGATTAGCCTCAGCATACTTCAGTAGTTTTGTTAGAACTTTAGGCAACCCAACCTCAGAAGCATAGAACATTGGACCACCCATATGTTTGGGCCAGCCGTAACCATTGACATAGATGGTATCAATGGCTTCTGGACAAGATGCAATTCCCTCAGATAATATTCGGAAACCTTCATTGGCAAGGGAATATAAGCAACGCTCCAAGATCTCATCTTGGCTGATGGTGCGTGCAGTAATGTTGTGAGCATGTCTAAAATCAGAAAGAAAACCACGCAACCACGGATCTGACTGTGCTACCTTTCCCCCAGGTTTATCGTACTGGTACCATCCCTTTCCTGTTTTCTCACCATATCTCCCCATCTCACACAAGATATCAGGGACTGGGCTGTATCGTCTGCCATCTCGGTGGCAAGGTGGTGTACCAGGAGGTACAGTGTCTCCAGTCAGGCCTTGCCCTTTTCTAGACCTCCAACCTACATCAAGCCCAGCAAGATCTGATACCCGGAAGGGACCCATTTTAAAACCAAATTCCTGCAGAGCTTTGTCTACTTCTTCTGGAGTGCTCCCTTCTTCTATGAGAAAAAGTGTTTGCTCAATGTAAGGATTCAACATTCGGTTTCCAACAAAACCAAAGCAATTCCCTACAACAACCCCAATTTTACCCATAGCTTTGGCTAGGCTCATGGCAGTAGCAACGGCAGTAGGGGATGTTTGTTGACCATAGATGATTTCCTGTAGTTTCATAATATGAGCTGGTGAGAAGAAATGGGTGCCAATGACTTGATGAGGGTGACTAGTGACAGAAGCAATCTCATCAATATCCAGGTACGAGGTGTTAGTACCAAGAAGGGTTTCTGGTTTGCAGATTATTGACAATTTACGGAAGATTTCCTTCTTGAGAGCCATCTCCTCAAATACCGCCTCAATGACTAGATCGACATCCTTCAGTGCATCAAAATCCAGAGTAAAGTGAGGAAGTACAGGCTTATCCAGTTTATGGCCATTTTGTTGCATTTTTAAAGCTTCACGTTCTAAGAGAGCCATAATAGCTCCCCTTCCCACCTCCAGCTGTTTTTTATCCTGCTCCAGAGCCACTACAGGAATTTTAGCCTTCAGCAGAGAAGCCACGATGCCTCGTCCCATCGTCCCTAATCCTTTGATAAAAGAAAAGAGAGAGGAGGAATCACTGGAAATGTTCCCGTACAAAGAAAGGAGAAAGACTGACTTACCAAATAGCTTTTCACTTCTAATATTGTATGTCATCTAACAAAAATTAAATAAAATAAAATAATAAACATCACAAAGATTGACAAACATTAGCAAAGTCTCAGCTGAACTCATTTTACTATTCTTAAAAGTAAAGCAACAAATGTAAAACTTACAATGCAAAGTAACGTTAGTGTCTATGCAAGTGGGTTAGAGTTATGTGTTCTGCAGGAGATTCTGCCTATTATCTGCTATTTAGAAAAGATTTTTCAAAAAATAGTAATTTCCTGGATGTCTCATAGACATAGCATTGATCTAACAACAACATTTATATATAAATGGTCCAGGAATGTCGGTGGTTCCACCTGTCCTGAATGGGGTCACGCTCCCCGTGAAGGACTCCGTGCGCAGTCTGGGGGTGCTTCTTGACTCGTCCCTTCACCTGACTGCTCAGGTGAATGCGACGGTCAAGAGTACCTGTTATCAGCTTCGGCTGATTCGCCAGCTGCGCCCATACCTGGCCCAGAGGGACCTTGAAACTGTTGTACACGCTCTGGTAACTTCGAGACTGGATTTCTGTAATGTACTCTACATGGGGCAACCCTTATACCAAACTCGGAAGCTACAAATGGTGCAGAACATGGCAGCTCGGCTGGTCACTGGCGCTCCCAGGGCCAGCCACATAACACCTGTGCTTAAAGATCTCCATTGGCTGCCCATCCGCTTCCGAGCTCAATATAAGGCGTTGGTTATTACCTATAAAGCCCTAAATGGCTTGGGCCCAGGATTCCTGAAGGACCGCCTCTCCCCGTACATTCCGCCTCGCACCCTCAGAACATCTGGGCAGCAACTCCTGAAGGTGCCTGGGGCTAAGTTGGCTGTCACAGCCAGAAGATCCTTTTCCACAGCTGCCCCAGCCCTTTGGAATACGCTGCCCACGGAGCTCCGCTCATCTACCACCCTGGCCCAATTTAGGAAGGGTCTCAAAACCTTCCTATTTAATCAGGCATTCCCCGACTAAATATCCTGTGGGCCTCCCTCCTCTCTCGTGGCCGTGAGGTTGGGCTAAGGGTTTTTTTATTGTTTTTATGGATTGCTGTTTGTGTTATATGTGTTTTTAACTTGTATGCTGTTTGCACTTTGGTGCATTTTGTTAGCCGCCCTGATCTTTTGGAAGGGCGGGGTACAAATAAAAATTTTATTTTTATTTATTTATTTATAATTCTGTATAGTTATATAGACACTTTGGGTCCATTTTGGGAGAAAGGTGGGATATAAATAAAAAATAGTTCTTTAGAATGTTCATAGTACTTCACTTACATTGTCTTTTTACAATCCCTACAACTGTAAAGACAGTCAGTATTAGTAATTTACCTATGGGTAAAAGGATGCTAAGAAGGGGACAAAGGATGCTTTCAGAGAAGGTTGTGCAACAAGGTTCATTCACAGAAATGGGCAAGGGATTCAGACGTCATTGCCTTTCATTTGTGATTTCCTTGTTTTCTCACTACTTCTTCCATCTTTTTTCCCATCTCTGTCCCCGCATCCATTAAGGAGAAAAAGACAGAATAGCCACAAAATGCTTTTTGATTAGTAGCACTAGAAGCTGTCCACAAGGAAGCACCCATAGTGAGTTCATGGTTCAGAGCTGACTCCTTGATCTATGTCACAAAAATTCTCACAGAGACTTACTCACCCAGTATTTGTCACTGTGAAATCACAGCCACTGCTATGTCCCCTAAAATATCAAAGTAAATAACAACAACAAAAGAGAAATACCCCTACCCTGAATTATTTTTATCTTTTTGCTTAAACCAAGACCTTTGTTCACAGAATTGCAGGGTAGGAGGGGGATTGAAGCATCACCCCAGCCTCAAACCCTTTCAGTACAGGAATCCATAGTTAAAAGATCCTTTCACCAAGTCCTACTCATGGAAAAAAGGCAAAATATAAATAAAATGAAAATGATTGACATGGCCAACCAGTCTGTTTAAAATCCCCCAGAAATAGAGAGCCAACTGTTCTCCAAGGTAGTCCGTTGCATGTTGAACAGCTGTTACCATTAGAAAGTCCTTCCTGATGTTTACTTGGAATCTCCTATCTTAGAATCATAGAACCATAGAGTTGGAAGAGACCACAAGGGCCATCCAGTCCAGCCTCCTGCCATGCAGGAATACACAATGAAAGCACCCCGACAGATGGCCAGCCTCTGCTTAAAGACCTCCAAAGGAGACTCCACCACTCTCCGAGGGAGTATGTTCCACTATCGAACAGCTTTTACTGTCAGAAAGTTCTTCCTAATGTTGAAGTGGAATCTCTTGTACTGTCTTGTAACAGTATAGTTGGTTGGTCTCTATCCTTTGGAGCAGCAAAGAATAGGCTTGCTCTGTCTTCCACATGACAGTCTTTAAGTTACTTTGAAGATAGCTGAATGGGTCCTAAAACAGATCGAGCCAGAAAATCTCCCTGGAAACCAAGATGACTAGACTGAGGTTGTCGTACTTTGATCACATTGTAAGAAGGCATGACTTATTGGGAAAAAACCCAATAATGCTAGGAAAGGTGGAGGGAAGTACAATGTGCCCTCGTTATACGTAGGCACGCTATACGCAGACTTGAGCATACGTGCTCAAGCCACGGGGAGTGCGTGGGGCACAAGGGGCGATGCGTCCCATTCAAATAAATGGTGCACGCGCCTATGGTGCGTGCGCACCACCACACGCACAAGCCTCATTCAAATGAATGGGGCTCGAGCATAGGCAGAATTAGCCTTATGCGGGGGGGGGGGGTCCGGAATGGATCCCCCGTGTAAGGCAAGGGCCCGCTGTAGAAGGAGAGGAAAGTCACATGCTAAATAGTTGGACTCTATAAGAGGTTACAGGTATGAATTTACTGGAACTAAGAAAAGCGGTGGAGGACAGGGAGTTTTGGAGCTGTCTCATCCATGGGGTTGCCATAGATCGAGATCGACCTGAGGGCAGTTAACAATAACAACACTTACCACACCTCCAAGCAACCTCCTTGGTCTCAAAATGTGGACTGCAGTATATAAGGTAATTAACTCAACTAGCTGTGGTTTGTATATTGTAGTTTAGTTCAGGATCTTGGTTTGCAGGCTAATCTATGGTTTGCAGAAATCTTAATTTACTGTGTAAGGAAATTAACCTTCTTGTCTCCTCCCTTTGTACTTAGGAAAAAAGAGGAAATAATGTGCGTGTCTGATGCTTATACATGTTTGGATCCGTAACAGCACAGCATGTTTTTATCAAGATACCTGATTCCAGTTTAAATGTGGTTAAAACAGAATGGGAATGAACCCCCCCTCCCCCCCATTTCACAATCAGTGGTCTCTCTCTCCTGTCTTAAAATTTTGGAGTTATTACCATGTGTGTGGAGTATGCTATCAATATTTATTGAGTTTCATTATATTTGGAAGGATTGGACCTAATTAACTGCAATTAGGCAATGTTGCCAAGAAGCTTCCCACTCAAATTTTATATGTCCTTAGCTGACATCGCATTGTGTTTCCTCAGTGAGACAGCTCCCAGGCCTAAACTGCCAAATACTGATTACATTCTTGATCCAAATCACTTCTTTGGAAAAAAGATCAGACATCTGTGTTCTGGGCACCTAGCTTCCTGATAAAGACCAGACCAAAGTACCTTTGTACTGCAGGGGCAAAACATTAACATGAACAAGGCCTCCTGTGGTAAATAATATTTAGGCTCAGAACTTAGTTATCACTGTCTGAGGTTTTGTACAGTGTCCAGAATGATGCGACAAACACATTGGCAATACTAAATGCATCTGAGGAAGTAGATTGAAGTCTACGAAAGCTCATGCTGCCAGCTTCTTTCTTTTAGTTAGTCTCAAAGGTGCCACAAGATCTCTCTCCATTGGCAGTACAGTAATTCCACAAAAAAACCTAGCGCATAAATTAGTTATTTAGCTAACCAAGGCTATGAATATGAGTTGTTCAGCTAAACAAATGCAAATCACTGGGATTAAAAAATTAATCTAAAGCAGCTTTATGAAGAATTGCTGGAATTCCTAATAACACAGGTCAAACCAGGTTGCAAAATCTGCCTTCCTCCCAGCAGTCCGTTTTGGTGATTTGGCTTATTTCCCCCATAGATGTACTCAGAGTTCATTTCTCCAAAAGCAGCAGCAGTGTGAACCATGTTAATAGCCATTTCAGTTTGGAATTGGCTACTGCAATATCTTATTTTCAGTATTCACCATGTTCCAAATATAGCAGGAAAATAGTTATTGGATAAGTTTTCAAGATCAAACATACTAACAACAAAACAAAAAAGCCCTGCAATTTCTTTGCATTTTTCACAATGTATATTAAAACTCAGTTTAAATGCCTCCTACCTTGCTTGGAAAAGGCATGTATTTTCTATGTTCTTTCCTAATTTCTCTCTTCCCTTAATTCCAGCTGTGTGTGTTTTCTGCTATTATATATCAAGACAAGTCTAACTCCCCTCTATGAGTGGTACAGGAACAAAAATACCCCAAAGCTGCAATTCTCTATGTTGCCCATGGAGGGAGGGCTTCATGTTTGTAGGATTCCCTTAGTGTTTTATTAGCATACTGAGGTTCACCAGCTGAAGTCAAGTGTAAAATAATGACTTCTTTGTGTACAGGAGAACCAGAATTTGAAAAGGTTACCCCTTTTGGACTATGACTCTCAAAATTCCCCAGACATAATAGCCTGTAGACATGATGGCTGGGAGACTCAGGAAGCTGTAGTCCAAATAAATAATTTTCGCAAGCCCTACAGATGGGCATAGAACTAATTACTTATTACACCCCATAAGTAATTAACTGAATGAACTCATACACAAATACCAATTTACGTTTAGGTTACTATAGATAAAATATTTGAAATGACTAATAATGTCTTGATATTGTTATACAAAAGTTTAAGTTTGAGATCTTTGAAGAATTACTGCAAAACAGCCAGAGATCTACCAGAAAATTTAAACCTAGTTCTGCTCATCCCTGCTCAAGTCTGCATTAAAAAGAGCTGAGAAAACAGTACCAATTAATGTGGAAGATACAGGTTAACTTCACAGGACACAGCACCAATTCTAATACAAATATGTCCTTTGTTAGAATGGGAAGTGAAAGCACTTCCCATTCTAACAAAGCCAGGGAGAATCAGATTGCAATCACACTCATGTTTGAACATTTTATATATTTTTATATGTCCAGTACACACAAAGTCTCATTGAGCTAATCAGATATTTAAAATAAAATCTGCCCCCCCCAATTTCTTTATATAGCAACAAAAGATGGACCAATTTTTTAGATAGCTGAGCACCAGAAATGCGCAAGCAATGATCAATCATGCAAAATTCATTTTAGCAATGCCTTAAAACTATTTCTGATTCAACTTGCTTGAAGCAATTGAGCAAGTCTGTAGCAATACACAATGACCCATGTGTAATTATAAAAAAGTATTATACAAATTCAGTTGGCTTAAATACACTCAAATATATTGAGACAGTAAACGCTCAGTTAAAGTGATGATTATTTCTGTGTTTCTTCTTGTCTACAAAAAATACATAAATAGGGTTCTGTCATAAGGAACAGATGTTAATGGATATTTGTGTTTCTACTACCTGCTCTCTAGGATTAGAACTGACTTAAGAATAAAACTCTTCACTGAGTAAGTTAGTCTTGCTCCATTCCATTCCAACAGTAATTCAGAATGAATACATCTGATTTGGGCTGTTTCTGAATTTCCCTAACAGGAAAATATTTTGTCATATTTGTCACTCATCTAGCAGCAAACCAGTAACTTGTGCTGTCCCAAGAAACTCAAAATGGAAACCCTTTCCACCCAAGCTTGTGTGGTAATGCGGATTAGGCAGACATAAATGCATGTCTGCTGAACAACAACTAAACTCTATATGTGCTGAGCCACAGGCTCTATGTTGCTTTACATGAATGTCAGTTCTCCAGTGAATAAGTTCATGCTTGTTGGCAGATTTAACTCACTACCCAAAGATATGTGTGCTCAAGGGGGATGAATCATGCAAGAACAATAATTAAGATTGCAAAGTGGAAGAGGGAAATGGACATATGATGGAGGCACATTGCTCAGGGCTGCCTTGTGCTGAGGTAAGCTTGCAGAGAGCTCAGGCTGAACATGCTACAGCAAAGCATATCCTGTATATTCACCACCAAATCACGGGAAGGAATGTTGTGGGTACAGCAGTGGAAAGATGAGATGCAAGCACTCTCTTAAAAATCAAAGGGCTGCTGCTAAGGGCTGAGCTACTTAGAGAATAGTCCCCCACTGAGTATATACCAATCAATATGCAGAAGAGCAGAGGGCTATTGAGAAATCTGTGCAGAGCATCAAAGAGTTTTCTTCAACTGCCTTGATAAAAAATTAATGAAGGCATTATCTTCAGCAGAGTGGGTGGGGAGATAATGGGGGATTGCAAAATGGGAAGAATGGATCATCACAATGAGATGAAAGCGTCTTAAAAGGCAGTTGTCAACACAACATTTTGAGATTAATACATCCCTGAATGTTTCACATTTAGTAAACAGGAAGAAACAGCTTTTGAGTCCTTGCGCTAGGAACTCACCTAGGGTGAAAAGTGGAAAAGAAGAGCAGGCTCTTTGACAGTGGAACAAGTTTCCTGAGTGTGGTGGAGTCTTCCTCTTTGAAGGATTTTAAACAGAGGCTGGATGACCATCTGTCATGAGTGCTTTGGTTGTGTATTCCTGCATGGTAAGAGGTTTGATTGGATGGCCCTTGTAGTTTCTTCCAACTCTATGAATAGAATCCTGTCTGTCTGTAGCTGTTTCGGTGAGATAGGCGGGTTATAGACCGCCGCTTTGAGGTGGTCTGCCGCCGCCGCCGCTTGGTCCGTGCGGGAGCTGCAGCAGCCACACCACGCGGCTCCCGCGCGGAGCAAAAAAGAAGCTCCAAAATGGAGCTTCTTTCCGCGGCGCACTGATGACGTCGCGAAGCGCCAAGGGCGCATTCGTGACGTCATTAGCACCACGCGACGTTCGGACACTCAGCGTCTGATACGTCAATATGGCGCCGGCCATGTAGAAGGGCCGGCGCCATATTGTACGGACAGAGTCCGTATTAGACCCAGGGGCGTCTAGAAGAGACGCCCCTTTTTTAAAATGGGACGTCCTGCGAACGTCCCAAGTGCCGGTGTGTAACCGGCCATAGACTGTCTCTTAGTCTGCATATCTCCTTACAAAATTCCTTCTTTTGCTTCTATAACTCTGTTGTTAATTGCTATCATATCAACTTCAACATATGGTGATCCCATGAATAAGAGACCTAAAAGTCACCCTGTCATCAACAGCCCTGCTCAGATCTTGTAGTCTCAGGGCTGTGGCTTCCTTGATTGAGTCCATCCATCTGTAATGCAGCCTTCCTCTTTTCCTACTGCCTTCTACCTTAACAACCATTGTTGTTTTTTGTGGGTTTTTCGGGCTAGTTCTGGAAGAGTTTCTTCCTGATGTTTTGCCAAAATCTGTGGCTAGCATCTTCAGAGAACCATTGTTGTTTTTGCTAGTGACTCATATCTTCTCATAATATGGCAAAAGTATGACAGTCTCAGTTTAGTCATCTTGGTTCCTAGGGAGAATTCAGGCTTGATTTGCTCTAGGACCCATTTATTAATCTTTTTAGCATTCCACCATATCTGTACAACATACACCATATCTCCAGCATCACATTCAAATAATTTTCTATCAGTTTTCTTCACTGTCCTTTATAACTACTTACATAGAAAAATCATACTGCAAATTCCAGTAGATTCCATGCATAGGAGAAAAGCTTCTTACTTGTTCAGCCAATATGATCTAATGTAGGGGCAGGCAATAGTAGATAAGTCACTGATTCTCTGAACCCAATGGCTGTGTGTGTATTATAAAGGTGGAAGGACCTCTCCTTAGGGAGAGATTTTGGAAGGAACACATACTGGAATAAGAGGTGGCAACTGTAAGTAAAGGAATGATATACTCCAGAACTATAAATAGCTGTGCAGCATTGAGAACGGAAGCATTATAAACACCTCCAGATTCCTCATGGCCATGATCTTTCTTATAAAAGGTGCTATCTTTGAGGCTCTATTTTGTATGAAACATCTCAGATAAATGAAACTGAAAAAGAAGCCAAGTAACAGACCAATCCAGCTTTGGCTCTCCTTTATCCAAATTAGGTATTGCTTAATAATGACCAAAGAGTGAAAAAGGTAGTTAGAGCATCTATGAAGTTCAAACTCCACTGCCAACCTGCCACACTCCCAATGCATTTGTCTACCAAAACCTCAGTTGACTGAGTTGTACTCCAACATATATTGAAGGCTCCAGATTGGAAAGGACATGGCATTCGTGAGGGGCTGTAGCAGAACACATGCTTTGCATTTAGAAGGTCTCGGGTTCAATCGCTGCTATCTCCAGGTAGTTAGGAAAGAATCCTGCCTGACACTGTAGAAAGCAGCTGCAACAGGTACAAAGACAATTTTTGCATGCTAACTGAGAGTGCATGCGATTTCTCTGATAGCAAAAACAGCTTAATACCCCAAATACCCACGGGCTTTCAAAAACTCACCTATCACAGCTGCTTTCTGGACTCGCTGAGGGGTTGCAGTTTTCCAGGATGCTCCACTGGGCAACACCCATTTCTCTGTTGCTCTTTGTGCAAAAAAGGCATACTGCAATGCCTTAGACTGTCCTGAACTCATGAGGTACAAGAAGAGCTGTTTCTCTTTCTGAATTCCTTCTGCAAAGGGAAGGTACACAGAGGCTCGTACAGCTTCAAAGCACATTTGTGGTGAGAGGCACCCATTTGCCCTTCTCTTCACCTTCAAAAGAGCCTCATCAAGGAAGGCTTCCATGTTGGGTAGTCTCGGAGTTTCTTTCAGGTAGAGCCTGCGAGGTTCCAGTGACTGATCTACAGAAGGCAAGGAAATAAAGGAACACAAGCAGTTAGTCTCTACACCTTACTTTTTGACATTCTCTTCAAGGACAAGATTGTTGCTTTATCTTAAATCTCATAAATTACAACAAGACTCAGTGCAAATTAAAACGCACAATTGTAGTCATGTAGTTTGATTTTGCTATGTATATATTTACTTTACAGTGTTTTTCTGTTCCATGAGGCTTGCTCTCAAATAAGTGTATAAAATTCCGCAAGTACAGTTTATTTCTTCATTTACTCTCTCAGGTACATAAATGAAACACAAGAAAAAAATAATGTTCCTCTTGTTTCAGACAAATCAAATTTAAAGAAAAAGATGTCCCCGTTAAAGCATTTTCCTTTCTGACATTATGATTAGTGGATCAATTTTTGTCTTTCCTTTTCTTCATCTAATTCTTTTCATCACAATAACTTCTCTTTTCTCTCTGAATTCATCTGCATTAAGAGGGTTTTTTCACCCCTCAGTGTGTTCAAATAATTACAGTGGGCCTTGGTATCTGCTGGAGTTTGATTCCAAGATTTTCTGTGGATACATAATCCATGGATGCTCAAGTCCCCTTAAATACAATGACATAGAAAAATAGAGACCCTTGTATAAAATGACAAAATCAAGACTTTAATATTTTCGAGCCATGGATGGTTGAATTTGTGGATAAAAAAATCCATGGATATGGAGGGTCAACTGTATATTGGCTCCTCCTTTGTGTACTACTGTCTTCAAAAAGTGGCCCAGGTGATAACATATATCTGTTCATAGATTATTACATGCAATATACATTCCACCCAAATCTATGTCTCAAGACCACGATTCTGCATTTGTTAAGTTCTATACAAAGGGTATCAATGATCCAGGCAGCAGCTGATAGCATCTTCCACAGTTGCCTTGACAAAATGAGTACACATATCATATAGTTTTGCATTTTCTGAGAGTTTTGCACATAAAGCTCTGTGAGCATGTTCTATGTCTGCTCCTTCTAGTCTTACATCTGGGAAACTGTCTGTTACCTACTGTACACTCTTCCCACATATCCTGTTCCTTTAATGATTCTTTCATTCACCTGAATCTCAGATTTTTGCATATGTTTCTCAGAACATACTATTTTTGTTTTCTTTTTATTTTCTGTAGTCTCAGATCCAAATCCATGGCTGTATTTACTTTTTTAAAAAAAGCAATTTCAGTAAACTTCCTAAAAGCTTTTGTCTATTTTTGTATGTAAAGGATGGATGGTGCTTGTCCATTCCTCACTTAGATTTGGCTACCAGTTTCAAGTAACAGATCTGTATCTTCCTTGGAAATTTAGCAGTCCTCTTTGCCAGCCTTAGGCCCCCTTTGTTTCTTATTTTTCCAGATAATCTCAAAAAGTTCCATTTTCAGTTTCAAGGTACGTGGTAAGAAGTCTATCCTGGTTCAGAGATCTATGCTGAACTCATTACCTCTTAGGTTTTGCTTTGTAGTAAGTTACGTTTCCCCCCCTATTTGTATGCTAAACTATATGCTCTGAGATAGGAGCTTTAGTCTGGCACACTGTTTCTGTTTGATGAGATATCAAATCTCCCACTGCCTAATCCTATAACATTTATTTGAAAACAGAAGTGAGTCCCACTAGGATCCACAGGCTTTTTCTGAAATCAGTATACAGTGTAAACATTTGACTTAGCCCATTAGTCTAACTCTCTCTCCCCTTGTCCCTTCTAAATAAAGCTCTTAGTGGTAACAGATTTAAATAACTAAAATGTTTCTTCACAGACATTACTTTTTTATAAACAAGATAGATATGAGAAAAATCTTTGTGTGTTATATAGAACATGAAGTCCTGAAGCATCTTGTACTGTAGAATTATATCTTATTTATTTCCTCCTCCTCTATCTAATATCAAGATAGGAAACTCAAAATAATCTGAAATCTATTGTGTTGTTATTTAACCCTCACAGATACCGTGCCTTACGCGGCTTTCAGCATACGATGAAAGCCATGCTGGGAAAAGGAGTGTTGCACCCCATAAGGGGTAATGGTGCACGTGCACGAGCCCCATTCATTTAAATGGGGCTCGAGCATACACAGAATTCCCTTTACGCGGGGGTGGTGGTGGTCCGGAACGGATCCCCTGTGTAAAGGAAGGGCAGACTGTATTTGCAAACCACTACACCAAAAGGTTTATTCACTACTGGTGAAGGCAAGGCAATCTCTAGGACTGGGGTGACCTAAGAAGCACAAGAAACTGTAGAAACTAGGAATACAAGTATGGGTAGGTATAACATCATCTGCCTAGTTGCTTGCCTGAACTTGCCTACCTTGATGTAAATTGTTGTTGCTATGGTGTCCAATATTGTGTCACACTTGAGCTTCTCCTGCAGAAAATTCAAAATGCTCCAAAAACCAACAACTTTTTTCATGTGTGGCTGGCATGAGCCCTGTCTGTATTGGCCAGGATACTCCAGGGGCAGCCTGGAGTAGCTGCCCCATTCAGACCCTGTTACCTTGGGTGCCATTTCCGTGCCACAAGATGTCCCACTGGGTCACCCAGTGTGTCTGCCACCACCACAGGTCACTCGCTTCTGAGGTCAGAACAAGATGTCCAGAGATGGTCACATGCTGGGTGCCTCATTCTGACCTCAGATGAGCAACTATGGTGACAGTGGATATGTGGGGCGGCCCAGCATGATGTCTGTGCAGACAGCTGCAGTGGTATGGAAACAAAATGCTTTGAATCTTCCTGGAAGATCTGGAACAACAGACAAGTTTTTAAAAATAGTTTTATCCCTCTTGTGCCCTGGTTCTGGTGTGGGATGTGCCGAATTTCATCTGAACTGTCCAGACCAGAAATGGGGTTTGGCTATGTATGTATTATTTGAACACAATGATGCCAGAATGGGGAAGGGGGGGAAGGGAACAGGCCTTTTGCCCCATGCACACAAGACCGTAGTGGCACCTTTGCTTTCTAATGGTTCAATGTGCATTACACAAACTTTGTTTAATGCAGAGAATTATTTAAAATATTGTATATGTGTATATGAAACACAAAGAAACTTCATGTATAGACTTGAACCCCCTCTACAAGATATCTCATTAGGTATATGCAAATATTCCAAAATTAATTTTAAAATCCAAAGCCTGAAACACTTCTGCTCACAAGCATTTTGAATAAGAGATGCTCATCCTGTATTACTGGTTTTCCACTGGTTGAGTTTCAAAAAAGACCATTTAATTTTTATGTCTTTTGTGTTCAACAGTCTCCTTTTAAAGCTTTCTGTTGGCAAGCTCTGGCCATGTAATGCCACCAAAATCTCCTTTTCTGGAATCTTTGTCTCAAAGATACATATTGGAAGATGGTGACACACCCCTGGAATTATGCTTATAGGTAGAACAACCATGTGACAATTTGCTTCTTACAATTTTTTCTCATCCTTCTTGCAAGGATGTTAGAAAAGTTATTGCTACAAAAGTAGTTACTATCCAGGCTTTGTGTAACCATGGCACAGAAGCTGATTCAATACATGCAAAGAACTATGGCGCTGTGGTCATTATTTGCTTTCTTGAAGGGGGGGGGGCTAAGATGCTGAAAGGGACATTATTTTTCAAGTTTTGGTGCCATCCAGTGGACAGACTATATAGTGCAATAATGAAACACAAATATTGTAAACATGGGCAATCTGTTCTTTGATCAGAAGGCATGTAACTGAGCAGGAAAAATACAGTTTTCTTACAAACAGAATGCTATTGAAGAATCTGTACCTTCAAAGTCCAGAAGGAAATCACAGCACAATCCCAGACAAGTTTATTCAAAAGCAAGCCCCACTAATTTGAACAGGACTTACTTTCCAGTATATATGCATGGGTATACCTCAGTTAACAAAGAAGATGTGGGGGTGACCCAACACATCTGGGAGGGGGATCTAGTGGAGCACTACTGATCTAATTGTTTAACTGTTGTTCTTCTAGATACTTAAGGAAGTTTTATTGACAGAACAATCATATGAATGCAGATTCAGAAGTAAGTCCCACTGAATTAATAGTATATAGAAAAGTATATAGAAAATTTCAGCCACAGCTGAAAACCCTCCTCCACCTTAATAAAATTTACTTATATGTAAAACTTTATAGGACTGTGCTTATAAATTAATGGTGTGATCAGTTCATTCCATTATAAGCTCTGATAGCCTTTTGCCTGAAGAGAGGGGTATGTATGTATATATAAATAAATAAATATAATAATTATAATTATATTAAATTCACAGCCAACTGTTTTTGACACAATTGGCAATAATAGCAGACCTACAGTCTTATTAGACCACCAGACCAAAGGCAGCTGTTAATGCCTGCCAGTTGCTTAACAGCTCTATGTTTCTGAAGACCCAGTTGGTGGAGTGGCTACAAGGCATTTCCCACTTCTCGTTGACCCTAAGGCGAACCTATCATGGGATTTCTTGGCCAGACTTGTTTGGAGTTTTGCCATTGCTTTCGTCTGAGGCTGAGAGAGAGAGTGTAACTGGCTCAAGGAGAGTTTGCATGGCCGAGCAGTGATTCAAACTCTGGTCTCTAGAATCAAAGTCCTACGCTCAAAGCACTACACTATGATGATGATGATGATGATGATGATGATGATGATGATTATAGTTTATTTTTATAGCACTCTAAATGTACACCATGCAAGTTCCCCAGACAGGGAGCAAAATGGGCTGCCAGACGTTATCCAGTGCATGAATGTAATTTTTATGCCTTAGGTGTACGACCAGCAAGGCCAGGGGTAGGCAACCTTTTTGAGCCGGGGGCCGGGTTGCTGTCCCTCAGACAACTGGGGGGCCGAAGCCAAAAAATAAATAATTAAATTAAAAAAATTTAAAATTAAATATATAAATAAACCAGGACAAATGTAGGACAAAATTTTCAAATGGAAGACACTTTTTTTAAAAAAATGGAGGACACGCGAAAAAATTTGCTGGTTTTTTAAAAAATGTTAATATAAATGCATGTTTCTGAGGCTTCTATAGACAATTGCCCCCCAAAGGTCCCGGCAGCAATCGGCGGCAGGACCTGGCTGGGGCCGGTCCCAAGGCCTTGCCGGGCCGCATCCGGCCCGCGGGCCGCAGGTTGCCTACCCCTGAGCAAGGCCAATGGTCAGGTATTACAGAAGCTTTATCTATCTTTTGATCCTACAGGGAAAAATCCATCCCCAAACCAAGATAGCTCCTAACTTCTCTTCCTTCTTTCAGAAACATTAGCATTCTGACACTTTTTTGGTCCTCTGTGTCATAAACTTTCTCCACATTATTACCCAAACAGGTGCCAATACAGTTTAAATGTTCTATGCTCATTTACCTTATATATTTCTAAAACAAATCACCTATTCAAGTATTTTAATATATGTTAGTTGTATATTGCTTTTATCCACCTGGGTAATCCACCACTAATTTGGTTAAAGATTGTTAGAAACATTGGTCTGATATTTGTCTAATAGTTTCTACATGAGCGTATGAGGACACAGTAAGATTAGCTAAATTATTTGTCCAGTTGGCTCTCCATTTCCATATATTCCACCATTCACAAACTGCATCATCCACAGATTCTGCCATCCACTGCTTGAATTTTTTTTTAATTCCAAAAAGCAAACCGTGATTTTGCCATTTAATATATGAGACACTATTTTACTGCCCCGTTGTATGTAATGGTACTTAAGCATCTATTGATTTTGGTACCCATGGGGGGTCCTGGAACCAACAGTCAGGACCCACTGTATTCATTATTGTCTCTAATAGTTTATTTTTTGAGGGCTATATTAAGTTGGGCTTGAGGTCCTGTCTTTTGCAGTATATTGCTATCCAAAATAGTAAAGGCTTTTTACCTGATACTTTTTTTGCCAGGTTTATGGCTGCTTCAATCGGGTTTTCTTCCACAACCTCATCTAAGATTCCCAGTTTCAGTGCTTCAGTAGCTGGCACATGTTTTCCTGGCATAAAGAAAATCTTTGAGTTCACTTAAATTCAAATGGTGAAAAAGAGATTTTGGTTGAACACACTGACTCCACTCTAGATGAAATGATGTCAACTATTCCTTAATTCTGTATTGGAGTAGCATGTTGTAAATGTCAGAGAAAGACAAAGGCCCAGTACAGACTGGTGCTATGCGGTGGCCTGGGGTTGACTTTAGGGCTTGGGAGAGCAGAGCATCCGCATGCTCCCGAACCCTACCGTGTTGTCCGGGCGCCATCATAGCTTGCCCCATCCACACAGGGGCCATCATGATGACGTACGCGTGACGCAGCGTCCAAACAGTGCTGTGCATATGTCATCAGGGCATGCCCTAAAAAGAACCTGCCAGGAGCAGGTTCTTTTTATGCCTTGTGGAGGCCACGCCATTTAGTTGCTGCAGCCTCTGTCGGGGGCAAAAAGAGGCAGCATCTCACTAAGAAAGGTGACTGGCCTACACAAAGTCTACACAAGTGCAGCAGCCTCAGGTAGCTGGAATATTAGCCTATGAAGTAACAGAGGTCTAAAAACATTGATTCTAATTGCTGTGGACCTCCCTGCACTATCATAGCAGTTCGCTGGATGTTGGTGGTAAAGATCAGCTCACTCTTGTCCCACAGAACCGTCTCTGTTGATGGTCAAGGATGGTGTTGCAGCTAGGATCAGGTGACACAAAGAGATAGTAAAATTCCATTTGGTTTTATAAAGCAGCCATGTCTGGTCTGGATTTTCTGTTGAGTGAAATCACTCATGGACAAACTGAGCTAATCTCTGACTGTCTATACAAACTTTACAAGCTTTTGAACTCAGAGATGGCTTTGAGTGCAAAAAGGTTGTTAAGCAGCTATAGAAAATCAAGAAAAGATAGTTACTGAAATTATAATATTCAATAATAATAATAATAATAATAATAATGAGGCATAGTTGTGTTACTGTTGAATATCAGTATGCAAAGGCTCTCGTAGCACCTTTGAGACTAACCGAGAGAAAGACGCCATAGCATAAGCTTTAGTACACTTGGTCTACTTCCTCAGATGCATGGAGTGAACTGCTGCCCAGGAAGGACCTTTATAATTGGACTGTAAAAATAGCAGCAGAAATGCAAAACTTGTGGGTATGGTAATAAGGTGACAAGTTCAATTTTAACTATGGTTGGTGAGGGACAAAGGCAGGAAGAAAGATCTTGCTGAAGGGCAGGGTGGGTAGATCGCCATATGAATGGTGGAGGGAGTTTTGGAATGTGGTGTGCAGGCTGAAAACCAGAAAGGAAATGTGATAAACTAGCCAAGACAGCCCTCATGAAGCTGGAGTGTTCACCAGTGTTATAATATGTGTAGTATGCCAGGAAGCCATTGTCTCTATTCTACTCACTCTTGATGGATTGGAGTTTGTGGACATATCCTTATTCAACTGTTTCTCTTTCCAATCTTCCTTTGTAGTTTTTTTGTTGTTGTTGTTTGTTTGCTTAAGGATCACTGTCCTGAGACCCAGGAAGACTGAAGTGTTCTGCAACAGGTTTTGTTTTTTTTTTGTATTGATTCCTGGTATGTAATTTGAACAAATTAACTACAAAGGAAGATTGGACAGTTAAAACCAAACTTGTCACCTTATTGCCATAACCATAAGTTTTGCATTTCTATGGCTATTCATATAGTGCAATTGTAAAGGTCCTTCCTGGGCTCCAGTTTATTCCATTTATCTGAGAAAGCAGACCATGTCTACAAAAGCTTATGCTACAACATCTCTTGCTCAGTCAATCTCAAAGGTGCTACAAGATTTGTTTGCAGCAGCAGCACCCCCACCAGTACTATTAGTAGTAGTTGTTTTAAAATATTTTAAAAATTCGTAACATTTTAGCAGTCACAGCACACAAATAACACCACCCTAAATGAGGCGAAAGGCCTTCCTGAAAAGCTGCACATGGAAAAACCAGTGATGCTATCCCCCAGGCATCCAGGAGAATCAGTAAAATTAAAATAATCATTTTGATTCCTTAAAACCAAGTGCAATCCCATCCATAACAAGCCGAATGCTCAATTTCATATCAGCATAATGCCAAACCCGACTTCTGCCTCTTCTGGATACAAATAAGGTTGTAAGGAAAGCTTGGAAAACTTCTGTATTAGATTGTAATCTCCAGAATCATCCAGCCAGCACCATCAGTATGATACAATTAAACTATGCCCGTTCACCCCCTTTATATGCATGAGGAAGAGAACACTGACTCAGATTAATGTTTTATGTAACCTAGGGCCCGAACAGACATGCCAAGACAAAGCTGCTTCGGGTCACTTTAGAGGTATGCTGTTTAAATGACACATGCATCTTCAGAGACCAGAACCTGTGCCAAAGCTGTGCTCTAGTCCTTAGGTCTGGAGCATGGCTTTAGCGCAGCTTCCGGACTCTTAGGACACATGCAGCATTTAAACAGCATACCTCCAAAGTGACCTGAAGCAGCTTTATTTTGGCCTGTCTGTTCAGGCCCATAGTCTAGGACTAGCCATCAGGCTTTTCCTGACCTGTATCTGAGATCTCACTGCTTAGAAATTCCAGCAAGTGGACCCAGGGCATTATACACTAGAAGTGTATGTTAGCAATGTCTCTTCTCCAATATAATACCAGAAGGCGTTTTAATGTCTTGAAATGTCTGTGTAACATATCCACATGTACTATGCATTATGTACATACTTATGTCTAAATGTGTTTACCTGTAGTGATGATATCGAGTGCAGCTGGTACACCAATCAGTCTAGGAAGCCGCTGAGTCCCACCAGCACCAGGGAGTAAACCTATTGTAACCTCAGGTAAACCTACCCGAGCCTGAAGCAAATGAGGCATTTGGTTAAAGAATACTGAGCAAGCAAGCTTGTTCTGCCACCCAGTTCCTCTTAGAACAGGGGTAGGCAACATGCAGCCTTGAGGCTAACTGAAGCCTCAGCGCTCTTTTTGTAGCCTCAACCCGTCTATGCTCCTCAGAATGTTCTTTTTCTGGTCTAAAAAAATTAAATTGGGTCAAAAGGAAAGCCTCCAGCAGCAACAACTCACCTTAAAATAGGTTACAGGCCCTCCCCCACCCATTGTTTGACATGGAGAAAACATTTTTCAAAACTAAATTTGACTTCCTGGGATTTCTGGGTTTTGGAAATAGGTGTGGGGGGGGGGCAATTTTTTTGGCAGTTCAAATAGCCTGCTGAAGGTCCAAGGGACAAAAAACTGCCTTATAGACCTGCCACAGATGCCCATTCCTGTTTTAATTTTAAAAAGAGCTATTTATAGACACTACATATGTATATAAACTGGAAAAAGTATGATGCATTTTGAAAAAAGTAAAGTGTATTGATCTGGGCCTTGATCACACCAGAACAGAGTCCAGAATGACTAAGATGTAATAAAGCTATTGATGTAAAACAGCTATTCCCAAACTTTGGTCCTCCAGGGGCCCATTCACATTGCAAAAAAAATCGGTTTTGAAACCGATTCAATCACGTGAAGTTCCTACTCACCCCGAATCTCACACAAGCGAATCCGGAGCTTGCACACCCGTTCCGTGGTAAATGGCCCCTAGCGCGGGTCTTTTGAAATCGGCGCAAATGCCGTTTCTTTTTAAAAACCCCGGGTCCTGGGAATGAGAACTTTGGCCTCGATCACGATCGAGGCAAATTGAGGGAGGGATTTAGGTCAGAGGGTGGGCAAAGGGCAAGGCATTTCCTCCCCTCATCGGAGGGGAGGGGGTGGAGGAAAGAGCCCAAAGGGTGGATGCTAAGGGTGACAGGTGGCAAAAGGGGAGGCTGGGCTGCATAGGGCTGGGGGTGGGGGGAGATGGAGAAAGTGATGGAGGAGGAGGAAGGAGGAAGAGGAAGAGGAGGATTGCCAAGGCTGGGGGATGTAGGGAAATGGATGAAGCAGAAGCATCTATGCGCATTTTAAGACCATTTATGCGCATTTTTTGGGGGGTGACATGTCTGTGTGCTTGCTATTTCCTCTTGCTCCTGGATTATTATTATTATTATTATTATTATTGCGCTGCATTTCCCATTTATTCCCAATTGATTCCATTAGGTCACTTTCTCTCTCAGCCTCAGTGGAAGGCAATGGCAAAGTGTAAGCAGGAGGAAAGGGGTCGGTTCAGCAGAGGGGGAAGCTACAATGTTGCAAAAGACCTCACTTACAATCAGTGTTACATTTTTAAACAATTTTTTGGAGCAAAGGGAAAGCTACAAATGTTGCTTTTAAAAGCATAAAAAAATGCATGACAATTCCATCCTTTGCCTGGGACGGGGCAGATCTGACCCAAATGCCCACAGGTTTATAAAAAAATTAACCCTGTGCCTGGCTCTTTAAAAAAAGGGAGGAGGGGGAGGACACTTTCCGATGCCCTGCAAAACGTCACCATGACAATCGCTTGATTGACAGCGGCCACCTCGCTGGCAGAGATAGAATGCATTCGATTTCTGTCAAAATGCATTCGATTTCAAATTTGTAGTGGGCACTTGCTAACGGAGCGATTCGGGGGAGGGGCATCCGGATCATCCCAGTTCCCTCCATGTCTTTTACCCCAGTATGAATGGGGCCCAGGTGTTTTGGACATCAACTGCCAGAAGCCCTACCCAGTTTGGCCAGCAGTCAAGAATTCTGGGAGCTGAAGTCCACAACATCTGGAGGATCTATGTTTGGGAACACTGGTGTAAAAGATGATTTATTGTTAATCAATGGATGCAGTAGGATGCAGCAGGAGCAAAGAAAGCTCATCAACATCACTACCATAGCAGGCCCCATAATTATGGAAGGAGTGCCCTTTAGAGGCCATGATATGTCTCAGACACTTGTGTATGTACTTTGTCAATTTGAGACAAGGCCAAAAGGGATTTATATATGGTGTCTACATCATTCAGACAAAGAAAACACAGGAGGAGTTGTAAAAGATTTCCCCTCCTGGGCAAAGATAGAGGCTCATGTGCTTATCAGAGCCTAATGGTCTCCTGCCATGCCTTGCCAGGGGGAATAATTCAATAAAGACTAGCTATGGTGTTGACTATTCTATGTGCCAAACAGCTTTTACTAGTCTGTTTTAGGCTAAACAGTAATATTCTGTGAATTGTGCAGATATCTATAATAAATAATATTTCATGGTGACAATTTATCATACTCACTACACAAGGTTTCAAAGGCCCTTTCCATTATGAAATATTCCAGTTTGAAATATTTTACTTCTTCACACTTTTCATTATTATGCGAAGTACTATGCAAACATATTTTATGTCTAATGCAATGGTCATGCAAACATTGATCCCTGAAACTTTAGAACTATCTTCCATCCCTACATAATTGATATGAGGGTGGAGTGCACTTGTTGTGTGAGGATAAACATGTTGATAATTAAATGTTTCTCCCACATGGATGTGGGTGAGTCATTTAGTATTGCATCTGTGCAATGGGGGAAGCTCATCAGAAAAAAATAAGGAAATAACAAACAAATAGAGTACAAGGGACCTGAAGTTGGTGGTAGGCGAGTTGGTTTGCTGATCTTTTCATTTTTTAAAAGACACCTGGATGATCTTGCTAGCAGATGTGTTAGATTACAAGTGTCATCATCCCTAATGAATACTGCTGGACTATGGCTGCTGGATATAATGGGATTAATTTTCAGAGCTGGAAAAATGACTTGCATGGTTAAGCTGGCAGAGGTTCTCTTGGCCGTAGGCCCGAAAAAGGTACTTTACCAAACTTTGGACATTGTCCAAGATAGCTGAAAGACATGAAATTTCAGAAGACCAACCTAAGATTTGGGTTTTTGAGTTGTTTTACCTTTTTATTTGCAATCCTGTAATGACAGCCCAGTGCTACCTCCAAACCTCCTCCAAATGCCAAGTCTTCAATTGCAGCTACCATCGGCTTTTCACTCTTCTCTATTAAAGAAACAACTGACTCTAAACTGGGGAATTTGCCTTTGTCAATGTTGGCAAAACCTCTGATATCAGCACCTAAGAAAATAGAGCAAAAACATGAGAATCTATTCCATTATTCCAAAAAATAGGTCAATTAAATCCTTCCAAAGATTGGCAGATGACAACTAACAGCAGTCAGGTGGTATGCTACCAGGGTCCCTTTGTCAAGAGAAGACATCCATCTGTTTGATGGTAATGAGGACTGCTTTTAGCAATTCATACTTCCCTATGTACCCCCCCCCCCCCATACCGCATCCAAATGTGCTCTGTAAAGCTGGTGAGACACTGTTGGAGGAAAGGAAAATAGCTTAAAACCTCTCTGTCTGTTCCACTGATTAATGTTTTCTGTAATCAAAGGGACACTTCACTTGTCCCTCCTTATTCGCTAGGGTTAGGGGTACAAGACCCCCATGAATATGGAAAAACCACAAATAACAAAAACACCATGTTTTTACCCGAGAGGACACCTCTCTAGGAACCTAGGTCCTCCAGGGCAACTTTGTGGTCAACGTTCAACAGACACTGACCGTAGAACTACACTGGAGGAGCTGCAAATGCCTAGTAGAGTATTCTCTCTAGGAATCTCTGGGTCTTTCAGTGCAACTTTTAGTTAAAGTTGACCATAGAGTTGCACTGGAGGACCTAGATATTCCTAGAGAGAACATATTAATCATATCCGTGAATAATCAAATCCACAAAAATCAATGCCACAAATATGGAGGGATGAGTGTAGTTGAAAATTCCCCTCCATTTTGTATACCAAAATTACTTCCTGAAAACACATCCTATATTTTCTATCCTTGTGTCCCTATCAAACAAGTCATATATAGTCTACTGTTGTTATTGTGGTATAGCTTAAACCCTCAGATTAAATTACATACAATAAACAACTGATATCTGAAAACCATAACTCAGAGAATATCTCAGTGGATCAAACTTAACTAAGAGAGATCTATACCCATTGAAGTTATCAGATTGATAAAATGATGGTGATGTATCACATTGTATTTAATTGTTACATAATTGTTGATTTAAAAAAAAATCAAAATTACCTAGTGGGTATTTCACTAAGAATTGATCTCAGTTTTGCCCTGTAGATCATCATCTTTAAGCGATGATATCTGTGTTGTGGCAAAGGTTGAAATAAATAACTTTTTCAGGTCTCTCCCAGATCTTTGTTTGGTCTTTAAAAAACAGTGGAACTACAATATACTACCAGTGAATGGTGAATTTCCCTTTGCATTTAATAGTAGAAGGTGATATATACAGTGCAATGCTATGCACATTTACCAACAGGAAATGGGGTTTTCTACCTAGAAAGTGTTTATAGGATTGCAATTTTAATTAAAAAACAAAACTAAAATGAGTACCCAGCTTGTTTGGGGCAATTAGCTTACAGTTGTAAACCGTTTAGAGACTGCTTAGTGCAGTAAGAAGCAGTATATAAATGAAGCTGCTATTGCTATTGTATAGATCTGCTATACTCAATTATATAAAAAAATCTGCACAGATAACCTAGAAAACATAATTCCTAGTGAATTTAACAGAAAACTAGATGAAATGTTGTTAGTGTGTTATAAGGATATCAGTGATAGGAACAGGTCATATCAGTAAAAACAAAATGTAAAACCACACTTACAATTCAACAAATGCAGAGCCAGAAAAAAATTAATATCCATCACATTAAAATCAAGTTACCAAATTGGGAGAAAACAACAATGAAGGAAAAAACACTTGTTGTTCCTTGACATCAACATGAATACAAGCTGTCAACTCTGGACCTCTCAGAAACATTTCACCATTTCAGTCACAAATCAATTGCTTTATGATATCAAAGAAAGTACACTTTGTATTATACATGGAAAGGTGTCCTAGTCTCTGCTTTATTTAAGTAGAATTAATATATGTTGTTGTTGTTGTTGTTGTTGTTGTTGTTGTGTGTCTTCAAGTTATTTCCAACTTATGGCTATGCTAAGGCAAACCTACCACGAGGTTTTCTTGGCAAGATTTGTTCAGAGGAGGTTTGCCATTGCCTTCCCCTGAGGTTAAGAGAGTGTGATTCGCCCAAGGTCACACAGTGGGTTTCACAGCAGAGCTGGAAATCAAACCTAAGTCTCCCGAGTCCAATGCCTAAACCACTATGCCATACTGGTTCTCAATTAAAAAGGAACTCTAATTAACTAGTATTTCCCCTAGCACTAAGGACATAGTCAATGCTAAGATATTAATGTTCAGCTGTAAAATTTCACAATTTTCTACATGAGCAAAAAATTGGCATTAATTCAGAGACTCTTACCTGCACTGAATTTTCCATTTGCCCCACAAATCACAACAGCTTTCACAGAGGGATCGGTGTTTGCCTGCTTCACATCTCGTTCTAAAGCCTGTGTAGAGGCAGGGCTAAAATACACCAAAAAGTCACTTAAACTATGAAGAAAAAATTGAGGGGTCTATCATAAAACAAATTCCCTAAAAGAGTCTCAGAATAATATCTCAAATAAGTTTTGAGATCTATATATCAAGATCATTCCCTCAAGCCTCTAAAATGTATATTAAAATGTAAAGTGTTTGCCCACCTGTTTTGCTATGGAAATCCACATGCTTAATCACAAAGTCAACAAATGTTTTATCGAATAATGGAAGACCATCACAAAGTTTTATGAATAGAGAATTTGATATTTAGATTGGCATCCCAAATATTTTAATGCAAGTTTGCCCTTAACTGGCAAACTTTGGCCTTAAAAAACAAAACATTAATTTTTGCTCCATTCTTTTATTGAACTAGGTGTGAATTTTTTTAAAGATTGCAAGATGTTCTTCATCCAATTTTTGTTTCATTCAAATCATAAGCAAAATCACCATCATGACCCAGACAACAGACTCTTCTAGATTAGTCTATAGTGTGAGTTCTTGCGGCATAACTCCTTAGCTTTTGCTGGGTGTTGCCACAAATGGGTCTACTCATTTCATTCTTTAGAATCTATCTGCAAGTAGCCTTTTGGATTTGCCCTAAGATGCTGTCAAAGGTTTTCCAAAACCAGGCCATTATTTGGTGAATTGGTCCTATGGTTTGAAAAGTAAGCTTTTTCCTCTCTGATTTCTTTTATATCTGTGTGTATGCGTATGTGCACAGACACACACATACACATATATACATAGAGTGCTATAGCCTTAGCCTTATCTATGGATTCAAGCATCCATGACTTGAAAATATTCAAAAATATTTTATATATTTATATATTTAAATATAAAAATATATACATTCTGAAAACCAAACCATGATTTTACCATTTTATATAAGGGACACCATTTTATTATGCCATTGTATTTAATGGGACTTGAACATCTACGGATTTTGGTATCCATGGGTGGTCCTGGAACCAAACCCCAGCAGATACCATTGTATCATTTGGATACAGTATTTAGAACAGAACATCAAGAACTATAGCAACAAATACTGTGATCTCCTGACACATTTGTAGCACTTGGAAGATACCAATGATGGGTAAACTTCTTTAGCATTGTATATCATATTTAATTTATCAAGAAGTTTGAAAATATGTAAGCTACCTCTAGAGGGAGTTGAAACAGCAGCAAATATTTCAAAGGCAAAAAATGGTACAAAAAGGCTTTAGTTTCCCTCCTTGCAAGGCAAATAGACATTGACAACTGCTTCACAAACCAAGAATATGATCAACCTGAAAGCAGCCTGCTTATGACCACCACTGAGAAGGCACACAAATGGCATATCCATATATTTCATGAAAGACATTTGTGCTATGTACTGTATTACCTATTATATATGAACCATAAACACAAGCAATTTACAAAAGGGAGGTTTTGTTGTAGAAAAGATAACAAAGACTCCTGTGGCTCTTGGAAGACCCTGTACATTTATTATGTTATTAAGCAAGATGTCTTCAACTTTGTGTTTTTCATATGTTTTGGAACCCACCTCATCCAGCCAATATGACCAATTTTAGAATTCCTGTTAAGAAAGGGATGGCATAAGCTTCTGCTGATCACTATATTCTGCTTTATTAGAGGGATGAAGTGTTATCCTGTGAAAAAGGTATAATGTACACATACCAGTTAATAGGTATGTTATGTAGACAGCTATCACACAACTGTAATCCTTGCAATAACTTGCTAGAGCATTTCCCCGAGCAAAATGTTGACTGATTTTATTAAAAAGTCTTCCCAAGATGCAACTGAACCTTGTTTCTTTTGGGCATGTTTGCTCCTGTATTTTCCTACCAAATTTGCATCATTATATGGCCCAAGATTTTGTTGTGGGAGAATCTAAACAGGTGTGGCAATTCCACCTCCAGACTGAAGCCATGAAGCAATTGGTATGTTCACATTGACAAAAATAACTGAACAATGTGGCTTAAGGTTGCTCAGTGTGAGTTCCACCAAGTAAAGACACATAGCATGGAATGACAAGAACTACCACAAATGTTATGTTGCTTTCTGGTGGTCAATACAAATTAACTCAATATGCTGAAAATGTCATCAGCTTTGGACTATCTCTGAAGGTTTAAAGCTTAAAGACAAAAACATATGAATCAACTCAAATAAATATAAATCTGAATTGTCATTATATGTGATTGGATTATTTATTTATTTTTGGTATACTGTCAACAATTCTATTGCCAATCAAGTATACTTGAAATTCTGGATAAAACCCCATGCATCTAATGAAGTGGACTGTAGTTAATGCTACAATATCTCTGTTAGTTTTGATGGTGGCACATAATTTTTGTTTTTGCAGCAACAGACTAATACAACAAATACTCCTTTAGCAATCACTTAGGACAAAGATTGAAGACCATAGAAAGATTTCATATTCAAATGCCTTGTTAAATATGGAACAGAAAAGCCAATTTTAATAATAAACTATAATCCTATATTTTCTGATTAATCTATTACAGGTTGAGTCTCCTTTACCCAGGAATCCAAAACCCAATATATTCCAAAATCTAACTGTCCACATGGGTGGCTGAGATAGTGACACCTTTGCTTTCTGATGGTTCAGTGTACACAAACTTTGTTTCATGTAAAAATTATTAAATATACAGTTGTCCCTCTGTTTTTGTGGACTTGGAGTCCGTGTCCCTCGCCCGTTTGCAGGTGGCAAACGGAGGGGGTCAAAATGGATCGCACGTCACCATTTAAATCAATGGGGCTTGAATATTGGGGATTTTTCATTTTCCCGGTGGGTCCAGAACGCAAAAATGGAGGGGCGATTGTATTATCTATAAAATTACTGTAGCTGGAATCCAAAACACTTCTGGTCCCAGTCATTTCAGATAAGGAAGACTCAATCTGTAGTATCCAAAGTCCAGGAAAGTAAAGACTTTCAGTTTACATATTAACTAGTTCTCAACCCATGACCAACTTTCCCACTGCGATTTCAATATTACTGTTTACTATTAAACCCAGAATGAATAAGAATTCGTTTGGTTTATTGGAATTTTTCAGATGATGATTTACTTCTTTCTCAGTAATGAGGAATATTTGAAAATGTGACCATAGTTTTCTTTGCCTGAATGTAACTTCAAGCAGGGTCATGATCTAGTAATGGTCATTCTTTCCCTACTGGGTGAGACAGTGACTTCCTGCCTCCAAAGCAGAGCTAGGGAGCATAACCCCCTTATCTTTTGGATTAAAGGTAAAGGTAAAGGTAGTTCCTTAACATGACTGTCCAGTTGTAACCGACTGTAGGGATGGTGCTCATCTCTGTTTCTAAGCCGAAGAGCCAGCATTGTCTGAGAACAGCTCTGGTGGTCGTATGGCCAGCATGACTCCACTGAACGCTGCTATCTTCCCACTGAGAAGTGGTACCTATTTATCTACTTGCATTTGCATGCTTTCAAACTGCTAGGTTTGCAGAAGCTGGGACTAGTGACAGAAGCTCACCCCCTCATGAAGCACTCAGGCCTTGAATTGCCAACCTTCCAATCTTCAGATGATCAGATTTGGTGTCTTAACCACTAAACCACCACATTCTGGATTATAACACTCATAATCCCCCAATACTGCCTGTGCTGGCTAGGTCTTCTGGGAGTCCAAAACACCCAGGGGGAAGGGTCCTTTACATTTGCTGAAAGGTTAATCAGTTTCAGGAACCTTCCTGAAAATGTTCAGCTCAGTGTCAGCACAGAAATGCCATTAAAACTGAGTGTCCCATTCTTTTTGGAGTGCCAGATCCCCCTCTTCTGAGGATGTGCTTTCATTGTGCTGCTGCTGCTGAAGAGGCAAGGGCCATGGAGTAGACTTGTTGGCCATATAGCAAAGTACAATGACATCCAAAACCCACAAAACAGTAATACTTTTATGAGGCCAACCAAAATGCATGAAATACATGTTGCAAGCTTTCAAAGCTCCACTAGCTTCTTCATCAAGCAAAGCTGTGAAAAATCATGTGTGCGTGTATGTATACAGTATATATATATATATATATATATATATAGTTTCAAGTGGCTAAAGTGAAAATTTGATAAGATGTGATGTTTTAAAATAAAATTTGAAAACAGTAAAACATTTTAAAATTTTTATTTTTTTTAAACTGAAATTTTTAATTTAACATTTTAAAAACTTGGGGTCTCTCCTTTCCCCTCCCACTGAGTCTGGCCACACTCACACCATCTTTTCAGTGTTTAAAGGGACGTAAGTGAGCTCCACAGCCCATTTCTGCCAAAAGGCAGATTTTTGAAAACATTACTGCTGGGACATTTCTCTGGGTGTTGTTATCTTTTTCCTGTGGAAAGGTCCTCCCTTTCTCTTCAGTGTCCTCCATCTTGTCCTCCTTTGGGGGTGAGGACATAGGAGGACATCATCATTATTATTATCATTGTTGTTGTTGTTGTTTACCTGAGGGTGTTGAGGGGAGGGTTGCAGATCCTAATCACCCGCACAGGGGCAGCCCCCCGCAGCAACTGCGCCATCGTCGCGCGACAAAGGCCCCGTGTGGCTGCCAGAAGGAGCTCCAAGTGGAAGAAGGAGCTCCAAGGGGGCGGGAGGGAAGGTCCCTAGGGGCCGGCCTGGAAAGCCAGGGAGGAGGCGCCAGGGAGAGCCGCCCGTGGAGGAGCCAGGCCCCACTGCTAGGCCTCCATTGCAGCAGGCTCCGCCTCAGTGGCTGCTGCTGCTGCTGTTATTTATTGTGTGCCTTCCTTCCTTTACTCAGTGTCCTCCATTTTGAGCAGAGCTTCTATTGATCTGAGTGATTTTAGCTCAGAGTGAACAGAGATCTTCCTTTTCAAAGATATGTCCTCCATTCCAGCCTTCTGTCTGTCCAGGAGGAGTTCCCAAATGCCCTCCATTTTGAGCATGATTAAAAAGCCCATATGGGTTTATACTGCTATTAGTGTCCAGGGTGACCAGAGGTCCTCCTTTTCCAGGACATGTCCTCCATTCCAGCCTTCTGTCTGTCCAGGAGAAATTCCAAAATGTCCTCCATTTTGAGCTCGTCTAAGAAGAACACATTTATATTGATTTGGGCGTTTTTACCTTTTATTTGGTCATGTCCTAGATATATTTGACAGTTAAAAAGTGGTGCCAAACTGGATTATTTCTGCAGTGCAGATGCAGACCAGGACAGGGCCAACAGATTCAAGCTACAGGGAAAGCAATTCTACTCCGAAGCCTCTGGAGGACTCATATTCTCCATCTGGAGGACAGCTGTTATGGCGGCATGAATGAGGGTGACACGTTGGAGACATCCACGGCCTCCCAGCACCATTTGGCAAGACTGAAGCCGCTCGTGATATAGAGATAGGTTTATTGAGAATATAATAAATACATTTATTCTGTTAACGTGGGAACTGAACACAGAAAGAGGGAGAAATGTGCAATTTGAATGAACGAGAGCATTAATGCCTTCAAGAGCATTCATAGCCAAAGGGGTTAAAGGGCATATTGGCGCAGAAGGCCATTTGGGGCTGCGTCCACACTGCAGAAATAACCCGGTCTGAGGCCACTTTGCCACGGCTCCATGCTGTGGAAGTGTGGGAGTGATATACAGTAGCTGGCTTGTGACAGGAGCAGCAGCAACAGGGCTGCTTCGGGACCGGAAGTAACGGGGCCGGCCTCTCAGACGGTGTGCGCGCTGTTTACTCTTCGCGTCAGGTGATGCCGGAAGTGACGCAAGAGGGGAGGGGACCAATGGCCACAAGGGAGTGGGTTCCGGGCGGCGAGTAACGGAGGGGCGAGAGAGGAAGGAAGGAAGGGGCTGCTGCTGACGCCGCTGAGGTAAAAGGTCCTGACGCCGGGCATCTTGTTTTGGGGGAGAGAGAGAGAGAGAGAGCGAGAGGGGGGGGCGTCCCTTGAGGGCAGGAGCCGCCTCCTCCTCCTCCTCCTCCTCCTCCTCCCCCCTTTGAGACGGATGTCGCCTGGCGACGTGGTCGGATGGGCGCAGGGCTGGCAGCGCCGCCTCAGCAGTCCCTGCCCATAGGGAACCATTAGGGAATGCTTGCCCATAGGGCAGTATTGGGGGATATCTGCCCACAGGGAAGCATTGGGAGGCACCCTTCCCTACATGCAGGGATTCTCTAAGGATTCCCTATGGGCAAGTAGCCGCCAATGTTTTGGGAAGTCAGCCAATGCTTCCCTTTTATCTTACAGTTGTAAACCCCTTAGACATTGCCTGTTCAGTATGAAGCAGTATATAAATGCAGCTGTTCGAAAGGCATCCTCCAGTGTTTCTCTGGGGAAGTTTCCTCCAATGTTTCTCTATGGGAAGGCATCCTCCAATGTTCCCCTATGGGAAGGGCATCCTCCAATGTTCCCCTATGGAACGGCATCCCCCCTCATCCAATGTTTTCCCTAATGGGAAGGCATCCTCCCAATGTCCTCCTATGGAAGCATCCTCCAATGTTCCCATCTCTATGGGAAGGCATCCTCCAATTTCCCCTATGGGAAGGCATCCTCCAATGTTCCCCTATGGGAAGGCATCCTCCAATGTTCCCTATGGGAAGGCATCCTCCAATGTTCCCCTATGGAAGGCATCCTCCAATGTTCCCCTATGGGAAGGCATACTCCAATGTTCCCCTATGGGAAGGCATCCTCCAATGTTCCCCTATGGGAAGGCATCCTTCCAATGTTCCCCTATGGGAAGGCATCCGCATCCAATGTTCCCCTGGGAAGGCATCCTCCACATGTTTCCCCTATGGGAAGGCATCCTCCAATGTTCCCCGATGGGAAGCGCATCCACTCCAATGTTTCCCTATGGGAAGTGCATCCTCCATGTGTCCCCTATGGGAAGGCCTTCCTCCAATGCCCGCTATGGAAGGCATCCTCCAATGTTTCCCCTATGGGAAGGCATCCTCCAATGTTCCCCTATGGGAATGCACCTAGGGGAATGGCATCCCCCAAATGATTCCCCTATGGGAAGGCCTCCTTCCATTTCTCCTCTATGGGAAGGCATCCTCCCCTATGGGAAGGCATCCTCCAATGTTCCCCTATGGGAAGGCATCCTCCAATGTTCCCCTATGGGAAAGCATTATCCAGGAGGACATCTCGTCACACTGTACTGCTATAAATATAAATTCAGGCTTCTTAATCCTACTCAGAATGGAGGACATTTTGACATTCCTCTTGGACTGAAGGCTGGAATGTAAAGCACATCCTGGAAAAGGGAGGATGTCTGGTCACCCTGCTTAAGTTGGAAATGACTTAAAGGCACACAACAAACAACACACGTACACACAACTCCCTTCAGGGTCCAGGGATGGAAGGAGGGAATGCATCCCTATTCTGATGCCTGATGCCTTCCTCCTTCCCTGGCTCTGCTTCTATTCCACTTTGCTATTCACTGCTATGTCTGCTCTCATCCTTGTGACCTAGCCAGCAGGGTGACTGTTCTTTAGAATAAAGACATAAGCCCAAAACGCACTGCATAAATAATCCAGTTTGAGACCACTTTAATTTCCCTGACTCCATGCTAGGGGATTTTGGGAACTGTAGTTTTGTGAGACATTTTAGCCTTCTCTGTCAGAGAGCTCCAGTGCCACAATAAACTGCAGTTCCCAGGATTCCCTAGCACTGAATCAGAGCAGTTAAAGCAGTCTCAAACTGGATTGTTTCTGAAGTGTGGTTTGGATCATAGGTGAGGTTGAGTCTCCTTTATCCAGAATACTTGGGACCAGATGTGTTTCAGATTTTCCCCCCAGATTTTGGAATATTTGCATGTATAATAATTTTCCAAGGGAAGGGTGGGAGGCTCTGTTGGGGTCCTCATATTCTTTCTCACTTTTTGCTTAATTTTTTTTAGTCAAACAGAGGAAGATGATTAACAACTTTAAAAAATGCTGTTGAAATAATGACAATAAGTTGAATGAACAGCATGAGAAAAGATTCATTGAGATGCTATTGCTCTTGTAAACTGATATTTTTGTCCTGCTAGAAAAGGCCTTTTGGTGTGGTGCAGCCATTTTGAAACCCCCCTTTTTTGATGAATAAAAGACCAATATATATATATGGGAATATTTGTATGTATGTAAATCTTGGAGGTGAGACACAAGTCTAAACATAAAATTCACTTATTTACATCTTATACACATCACCTGAAGGTAATTTTGTACGTAATATGTTTGTGCATTAAATGAAGCTTGTGTACACTGAACCGTCAGAAAGCAAGGATGCCACTATCTCAGCCACCCATGTTTTGGATTTTGGAGTATTTTGGGTTTTTTGGAATTCTGGATAAGGGAGACTCAACCTGTATGTTGCATACTCTGTTCTTTGGTAGGGATGTTTGAGGAAAGAGAGCACATCTGCCTTGCTGTATATTGTCAGTTGCTCAGAATGTATTTGAGGAGCTGCAGTGTGTGGAACAGTACTCCATTATTTGTATTTTTGAAAGCTATTACAGTTGGCCCTCCACATTTGCGGCTTTGACTTTTCTGGATCTGATTATTTGCAGTTTTGATTAACATATTCTCTCTAGGAATTTCTAGGTCTTCCAGTACAGCTCTGCCAGAAGTTGACCATAGAGTTATGCTGGAGAATGTAGAAGGTCCTAGAGAAAACACTTCTCTGGGCATTTTTAAGTCCTCCAGCATGATTCTGTGATAAACCTTTGGCAGATATTGACCATAAAGTTGGATTGGAGGACTTGGAGATTCATAGAGCGATGTTTCCTTAGGTTAAAAGAACAGTATTTTTTATTTGAGATTTTTCCACATTCATGGGGTCCTTCACCTATAATCAAATGTGAAGGGACCACTGTATATCCATTTGTACCAAGACACCCCTCTCCCCCAATAATGTACAACCATTACAATGTCCACATTCAAACAGTGTCAGAGTGCAAGACTTTATGCGACTGCTCAGAATTAAGTCTAGCTCAGTTCAGTGAGGCTTATTTCCAAATAAGATTTTATAGGATTGTAGCCTTAGGGCCTGAACAGACAGGCCAAAATAAACCTGCTTCGCATCACTTTGGAGGTATGCTGTTTAAGTGACACATGCATCTTAAGAGGCCAGAAGCTGCGCCAAAGCTGCGATCCAGTCCTTAGGATTGGAGTGTGGCTTTGGCGCAGCTTCTGGCCTCTTAGGACTCATGCAGCATTTAAACAGCATACCTCCAAAGTGATGTGAAGCAGCTTTATTTTGGCCTGCCTGTTCAGGCCCTCAGTGTACATGATTATGCATAGCCTTGAATGTACACTAGTAAGTTGTATTTTTCCTCTCATTAAGATATATAATTTTGCAACTTGAATGCTCAAATGTGACTCAAGGAATTTGCTGTGAGCCCATTGTAACAAGCCCCCAAAGCAGTAACAGGATAAAACTCCAAAGGGCACAAACACTAAAGCATTCCTTTTAATAAGAATTGTTGGAAAGAGCATGTGATATTTTGTACAGTCATCCCTCCATATTTGCGGCTTTGATGTTTGCGGATTTGATTATTCACGGATTTCATTAATATGTTCTCTCTAGGACTGTCTAGGTCCTCCAGTGGTCAACTTTAACTAAAAGTTGCACTGAAAGACCATTTGTAGCTACTCCATTGCCATTCTATGGTCAGTGTATGTTGGACATTGACCACAGAGTTGCGCTGGAAGACCTAGAGATTCCTAAAGAGGTGTCCTTCAGGTAAAAACATGGTGTTTTTGTTATTTGCCATTTTTCCATATTCACGGGGGTCTTGTTCCCCTAACCCTAGCGAATATGGAGGGACAACTATATTTAAGACGGATCTGTGTAAAAAGCTTTAGAAACTGAAATCAAAGAGTTGGAAGACATCATAAGGGCCATCCAGTCCAGCCGCCTGCCATGCAGGAATAACACAATCTAAGCATGCGTGACAGATAGCCACTCATCCCTTGTTTAAAGACCTCCAAAGAAGGAGATGCCACTACACTTTGAGGGAGTGTGTTCCATTGTTGAACAGCTCTTACCGACAAGACGTTCTTCCTAATATTTAGGTGGAATCTCTTTTCCTGTAGCTTGAATTTATTGCTCCTTGTCCTGTTCTCTGGAGCAGCAGAAAACAATCATAGATACTTCTGGGCAGTACTGAAATAGTGTGGGTTTCAGGCTGTAGAATTTGGCTATAACTCTTTCAGAAGCTGCAGCAGAGAAGGAAGGAATAACCTCTCTTTAGAAATGTTGAATCCTGCATCTGTATAAACTATTTCCAGCTTTTTCTTCAAGTTGTCAGGAGTAAAAATTCAGTTTATTTATATTTTTGTTCCATGTTGAAGCAGTCTTTTGTTCAGTAAACACATGTAATTTTGGTATTGGCATTGGCAGTAGCGTTACTGAAGGGGGTGTGGACGGCATTGGGTGATACCTCAGAGGAGGGGTGACACCTAGCCAAGCGCAACCCCTCCCTCTCCTGCACCACTTTTTTCCAAAGAAAACCGGCATGGGGCAGGGAAGGAGTATGCTCTGGGCACCTTCCCTTCCTCCTGTGTGCCCATTTACTCATGAGTAACTTGAATTTGTTTCCTTTAAAACTAGGTAGATTGAAACATTTTACCAGATACACTTTTCTGGGTATACATGTAAGGGATCTTCTAAACTTGGAGGTATTGCATCTTAGGATGGAACCAAGAGCAAACATCTACACAGAGCTATCTAAAGGTTACTTCAGAATGGGTAGTATTTGTTCAAAGGAAATAAACTCATGAGGCAAGCAGAAGGGAGCAAAAGGACTCTGGCTGTGCCCCTGAAAGCCCTACCGCCTGCTCTCATGACACCAGGTGGAGGAACACCACTGGCCATTGACAACATTTTTACTTACTCCTCCATGTAGCAGTGCAAAGACAAAACTCCCAGACTATCCACTTAATGGTAGGAATTGTTCAGTTTTGTACCATTTTCTTTTTAATATTTTATGCTATCTTAAACTTGTGCTTCAGCATTACACCTGTAACAGTAAGATTTGTCTTGCTTACTATACACCGAATTCTGATTAGTAGTAAAAACATTCCTAGGACTTGTGTTGTTTACTTTGCTCATACCAAGATCTTTTGTTTAAATCTAGTTAGAAAACATAAAGTGTGCAATTAAATATACATAACTCATTGAATTTATTTTCTAGCTTGCTAAAATCAAACTTTTGGGAAAGAGTGTCAGGCAGACAATCAGGACGCATGGATAATTAAAGCTACCAGAAAAGAACTAGAATTTGTTACCCTTCTGCTGGAATCTATGATTTGAAGATGGTAAGTGGTTAATTTCGTTCCTTTCTATTTTATGTACAGCACTGTGTAAACCTATAGCACCTTATAATTAAATAATAATAATTATAATAGTTTTAAAGACATAAGCCTGCAAAGTGAATTAACAAACTGCCTAAAAATCTTACTGACATTGGCCTGAAACAGACAGGCCAAAAGTACCGTGTTTGGGCTGTTCCGGGGGTGTGGCATTCAGATGATGCATGCCCCTGGATTGAAATGAAGCTGCACCATGGCCTTCTAAGGCAGCCCAAACCCAGCTGCAAAAGGAGTGCAAAAAAGCTCTCCTTGCCAGCAGTCTGTTGTGATCACGGCAGCAGCCAGCCTCAGGACCATGGTGTCTCATCATCATAGTGTCTGGTCATCAGGGTGCACTCGCGGTTCTCCAAGCCGATTGTCTGCTTGAGGCCACAGTTGTTGTAGGTCAAAGAACCTACTAATCATGGTTTCATTATGTTAGGATTAGGAACATAATTTGTTAAAATGATAGATCTCATATTAATTTGTAAGGCATATGCAGCATTATGGGGGAGGGGAACTGCAGATAGTGGTGCTGTCCTGTTAGAAATATACCAGAACAGCATTACTGCAGCAAACTAAAACTTTACAAAGTGTTAAGCAAGATGTGAAGTTTCCCAGAATTGTTCTTTGTGCTGGAAGGTTAGAAAAATTACAGAACCACACACACACACACACACACACTGAAAAAGAAAGCTTAGGAAGAGAAAAAAGTTTTTTGATTCATCCTGAAGAGGTTCCACAGTCTCCAGTTCGTAAAGTAGGGAACAGGAGGTTGTAAGCAGAAATGCAGCACAATCTAAACATGTTTATTAAATGCAAGTTCCTTCAAGTTCTGAGGGGATTTACTCTCTATTTTTATTTATTTTACCTACTTTGCCTTATGAATAATAAAGAAACATTGAGTTATGCCTGTTTTTCAGTTGATTTTCATTATTGACAGGTAATCATTGTTTTTCACACTGTTGTGGGAATTGTTACTGAACTGCAGCTCCCAGGATTCCTCAACATGGTCTGTGCTAGCTCCAGGGTTACTGGGAGTTGCACTTTAACTTCATCTAGAGGGCTGTACTTCTCAGGATTGCAGGTGGAGTTATCCACGATAGTTGGATTTTCCCACCCCTGCTTGTAGCCAGAGGTCATATATAGACAACATAAAGATAGGGAAATAAAAAGGGATAGAGAAGAAAGTAAGTGTGAGGTCCACCATTATAATGAATAGTCATGTCCTTAAAAAAGATTCAACTACAGAACTATATATTTATTCCAGTTTCTTAGCAGATGTTGATAAAACTTGTGTTTATGTTGCAAAAAAGTTCATTTTTAACCATTGAGTGACTGATGGGATCATGGCTGATGGGTTCACTTTGGATTTCATCCTTGCAAGATAAAGTGTTAAGCAATCTAAACAGCTAGTGTAGCCTATTATGCTGCACTGATGTCAGCTTTCAGGCTACAGGGATAAAGTTCAACAGTGATTCTAAGGCTGATCATATCTAGTGTGGCATCCAATACAGTGGTGATTCTGTCTGCATTCTCTGTTCACAAGGGTGTCACCACCATGCATGATTCATTCTGGATGGGACTTATTCTTTAACATACATGTTTATAAGTATAATAAGTATATATAGGACTGTATCTTTAATCAGGCTAAACAAGGCAAGCTGCAAATTAGAGTTCAGGTTTCACCAAAGGCTACTGGGACAGTGAATTGATGCTTATTTTCTTTTAGAAAATATAAAAGCCAGCAGTAATTCAAATCTGAACACTTTAATTTTTTCTTTATTATGCAAGGCAAGTTGTAGGCTAATACTTATGTATCTATTAACTGCTTTCTTCCTTATGAAATAACAGACAAGCCTTTTCTAGGATTGCATCTCATTGAAATGTGATAAATTAATAGAGTTTATATGCATTCTTTTGTATAAAAAGTCCAAATACTAAGGGCTGAAACAGATGGCCTGGTAAATCCAGATTCTCACTGGCTTGGGGGGTGTCATTTAGATGCAGGCTTCTATCCCACTTGGCGATTACATGCTGGTCAGCTTCTATCCAGTTTGGGGGCATGGCGTGTAGACGCCACATGTCCTGGACCCGACAAAAAGCCAGGTACAGAGGCAAAGGGGTGGCTTTTTTCTTCCTAATTTACAAATCATCCAGTATTACAACTCATACACAAAATATATGGCCAGCACTCATGGCAGGACGTGTGATCCTGACATGGGGATGCCATAAGTCAGAAATGGCTTGAAGGCATACCAAAATGGGACTCAAGGCGATTCAAGGTGATCTAGGATCAGCGGAAAATGGTATATAACGTGGGGAGAGAGGGTGGAATGCTTGGTTTACGAACCATGTTGTGAATGAAAGTTATACATGAAAGATTGCTTATCTATTGATGCTACTGAACAGAAAACTGAATTTTGCAAAAATGATGGGAAACCATGTGCTTGGAATGGATGCTAAAGTATTTTATTCTGTAAGGAGGCTCTCTGAGCACCAGAAATCTTAATATGGAGTTGGCTTCTCATGATTTTATTTGTCCCAATTAAGTCAAGAATTGTCACAGCTGTCAGGAGTGTCACTACATGTGGGTGTTGTCAGGCTCTATATTACAGCAAAACATTTGCTGAAACTTTGGTGATGGGGAAATATATAAAAATAACTGCTGAACATTAACTTTTATGGATTATCTAATATCTTCAATGACCTACCACCTTTTGCTTGAAGCTGTTTCTAGTGTGTTGCCAGTGTCTGTTGCATCAGAGTCCCATTCAGAAAGAAGATGAAATTATAGCTGAAAGTCTTCCACAGTCTTCATTTTCTTCTAGAATTGCCAGGTTCAGTATTTCACAAACTAATATGCCTTTAATAGCTGCATAGAAGGTGGAGTTCTATATTACCTTTAGGCAAGTATAGCTCTAGCTGCCTCAGTGTACTCTGGTTCATAGTTACATAAAAGGGTTATATAAACAGGGATTTATTTAAAAGATAAAAAAAAGTTACAGAATGAAGCACCAGTCAAAATGCAGAGTTATGCAGGCATCTTCAATAATATCACAATTAGGTTTATTATATAGTGAAAGTGAAAGGGTATTTTTGCCTCAATATACATTAGAGAATCTTGCCAAAAGTGTTTCTCTCATTGTAGTTTTGTTATGGAGAAGATACAAATACTAAATCTAAAGCTAGTCTTGAGAGGTTTCAATAATTTTTGATGCCCTAGATAAGAAAAGAAAAAGATCTTTCCCTCTGGTCGTAAGAAAGGAAGAAAAGAAATCTTTTAAGCCTGGATACCAGTCCTTCCAATCTTACAGATCACAGCATAGACTGCAATAATATAAAGCTTGCAAACCTCTTTGGATGGTGCTCAGTCCTAGCAGGAACCCTAATCTTTTTTATTATTATTATTATTTATTTATTTATTTAGTGGGCAGGGGAGGAAGAGATTTCTAATTCTGTCCAGAATAAAAAGCGATCACAGACAGGAACTGTCTTGGTGAGTATGGTCAGATGTTAATGGAGGTAGGGTTTCTACACTTTGCTCACTGTTGGCTGTGAATATTCTCAGATGCCTGGGTTCTGAGTAGAGTTTTTGGAGGGTTACACTATAGATTTTTCTAGGATTTCTCCAGATCACTTCATTCAATGTTACAAGTCAAATTGTCTCATTATGTAATGTTTTTTACTGCAAGCAATACAACACTTATTTTAAATCAGAGCCATTGAGATAGTGACATCTGGTCAAATGTTTTCAGGAGCTTATTTCTTCCTGATCCTAGTTCCCAAGAAAAATGGGGATTGGTGAGTGATGCTAGATTTTAAAGGGTTGAAGTTATTCATAAAGAGACAAAAAGTCCATATGGAAATGTTTCACATCATTCTGGACAGCATTCTGTTCAGGAGCTGACTGACATCTTTTGACTAAACAGAAGGCTATTTATTCCACTCACCACAGGTTTTCAGGTTTTCCTATCAGAGTTTCTTTTTTCAATACAGAGTGCCCCTTTTTGAATTGCCATCTGCCACTTGTGCAATACTGCAACATCTAGGAGCATGGACCAGCGTATTGCAAGATGGAGTCTTTCTTCCTCAGTATTTCTCTTTTAAGTTACAGCTTAACATTGTAAAATGTGATGAAGTCACCTCAGGCCATGTCAGTGTTTTTGACCAAGTTGCTTGGGTTCATTGTAGCATGCATTGACTGGAATGCTTGGGCATGGGCTTTTCTGAGAACCTTGCAATGTTTCTTGAGTACAATGTTATGGAACAGAGGCACCTGTTAGTATCTGTCTTCCTCTTGGTCAGGAGTTCCCTATGATGATGGTTAGATGCAAGTTTACTCCAAGGCAAGCCTATATGGAATCCTGTGGTGTAGTATTAGTGACAGGGGTATTAGATTCAGTCCAAAAAGAAACCTGTGTCAGTTGTTTGGAGCTGTGGGCAGTTTATGTATTTATTTATTTTTTATTTATTTAGAGTAGTGTATTTATAACCTGCACTTCAGCCACAAAGGCTCTCAGAGTGGCATACACAGATTGCTAATTTGACAGTTCCCTGCCTTCAGGCTTGCAGTCTAAAAAGACATGACACAAAAGACCCAGGCATCAAACAGTTCCTTCCTCAGATTCAGCAAGGTGTGTCTTGATATGTATAGGCAACATGTTTGTAACTTCCCATATGAATTTTTGGGAAGGGGTTTCTGTCTTGCTCTCTCATGAAGGAAGCAAATCTTTAAATAACTTGGATAGAAGTAATTAAATTCAGGCAGAATATATTAAGAGCCTGTTCAGTTTCAGGGTAGTTTGGTTGAGCAGACAGTATCTGCACCAAGGAAAATCAACTTTAAACTTTCTTGTGTTTCACAGATTTGTTCAGATCTTTGAAAATCCAGTAGTAGATGTTCACAGAAAAATTGCATATTGCTGAACTGTGTGTCCCAGGTTTGGACACTGGAAACATGGTAATTTAATACCTAGATCATAAAAAGGTTGAGAGAACGTGTTATATATTTCTTCTGATTTCCCTGCTAGTGAGGGTTTCTGTTGGTGACAGAAAGAGCAGAAGTGATCTTCATGTCCCCTTGGTGGTCTTTGTGAGCATGATTCTCTGACCTGGTGAGTGGCAACTCATATCATTTGGAGCATTCCATTGGGCCAGACGTATTAAGTCTTAAATGATTCTTGTATCCACAGCCAGGTTTACGGCTACATGTCCAAAGGTTTGTTTTATTTAATTTATGTCAAAAAGACTCCCAGAGTAGCCTACAAATTGTTAGTCTGACATTCCCTGCACTCAGGTTTACAATCTAAAAAGGCATGAAACACAAAGAAAAGGGGATGGCAGTGGGGGAGAAGATTAAGATCAGCAAATGCTGGCTGCTGTTTTCTCCCTCAGGCCAGAGCAATGGCAGTTGGTATGGAGGGAGCGCCATTCATCAGCCATTGGAATCAAGGGACAATGGTGCTGCACCTGGCTGCAGTGCTCTCCCTTAGAGGCCAAAGTAATGAAGCCTGAGGGTCTCTATAGACCACCCCAAAGGGGTGGCCTGCAACAGCCCTTTTTGCACTGGATCAGGGCTCCAGCATCCTCATGCCAAGGCCCTGATCTGGCCTTCCAAGAGCGCAAAAAGGAGCCGCAAAAAGCGCCCTCAAAAGGGCACCATAGGGCCCTTGAAAGGGCACCATAGCCAGCGCGGCTATATGTAACCCTTTTGGTGCTGCATCATCTGGATGCAGCACCAGAGGTGCACCATGATGCCATGCACCATCTGGAGCGGCGAGTGGCATCAGAATGCCCTGGAGGGCTAGAGTTTGGCGTGCATCATCAGGATGCTGTGCCCCAACTCTGCCCCCAGGCCGCCCTTTCAGGCTGGTCTGTAAAGGCCCTGAGTGGGGAAAATGAGGGTTATGTATAATAGTCTGATCAGTCCAATCCAGCTTCATGGTGTGACTTGAAGGGTTTTTTTTATAAATAGTGCAAATGGGAGCAGTGTTATCCTACACTCATCTCCACCAATGCCCCTGGAAAGCCAGTTTGGTGTAGTGGTTTGAGCATTGGACTATAACTTTGGAGACAATTTGATACCTCACTCAGCCTTGGAAACCCACTGGGTTACCTTCTGCAAGTCACTCTCTCATCCACAGAGGAAAGCAAAGGCAAACCCCCTCTGAACAACTCTTTCCAAGAAAGTTGAGTAATAAGTCATAAGTCAGAAACCCCACAACAGTGAGAATAGCATAAATACCTACTAACAAATGAGAAAGGGAATCTGTCTCCATCATAGCTCCAAGGCTGAAAAACCCAGATACCTGAAACTTGTATGCATACTAAGAGGTGCCTAAAATTACCCACCTCAGGTTTATTTGGTTTGTACAATGCATTGATTGCAATCAGTTTAAACATCTGTACCTTACAATGCCATCTTTACTTAATAGATGCAAGATTTCTTTAACTGTTATTAAGGACAATGGCTCTTTTTATAACAAGCCATTCTATAGAAAGCCAGTTTGCCAGTAGTGACCAGAAAAAGCCGCCATGAGCACAGGTGAAACCCTAGAGCAGTAAGTCACAAGACAAGAAAGGAATGGTTGAAAACAGTGCATCAAGAGCTGCTGGGATTTCAGACTTGCAAGATGAAAAGCAAACAGAACAGCAACAACAGTATCCAGAGCATCTTGGGTGGGAAGGATGGGTGAAGGGAGAGAAAGACTTCCTGGGTTGTTTGGGTGAGTAGGAAGGAAAAAAAGAGAACTCATGTGCGGGGAGTGGAAGGGCACCAGTAAGAGTTTAAGAGCATTGTAGTGCTTGGTTTTTCTGCCTGTTGGCAGTATTCTTGGAAATATATGTCACTAAACATTTGCATATTTATAAATAGGCTGAGATGTTGGATAAACTGAAATGGAATTAGAAAGTGAAACGTAATTTGAATGCTGTGGAAGCATAAGTATTGACTTTTTTACAATGAGATTCACTACCTGGAACTGGATAATAGCTATACATTAAAATTATTAACATAATAATAAAAATATTATTAGTGTGAGGAACTATTAGCATAATCTCTGACACTTGGAGGGATCACTGAAAAGGAAACTGAAGTGGTTAACTATAATTTCTTCCAGTTATCCAGGTCAGAGTAAGACTTGATCCTCTCTGGGAACACTTGATAGCTAGACCTCAGATTTGAGACCCTTGGTCAGATTATTTATTCATTTATTATTCATTAATTCAGTAGCCCCTCCCTTCCATTAACACTTTTATTCTTTGCAACTTGGATTTAAACTTTTAAAAAGTTGTAAGTGGGATTAGGCTGTACATGCCCTATAGGCTCTGTGTGTTTAATAAATGTGTCTTGAAGCATAATCGTTCTACACTATATAGTCATGGTGGAACCAGAGTTCAGCTCTTTAGTCCTGACTGTTAATTAATAGAAGTGTCATAAAGAAGTCATCTTGTTGTGACTGATGTTTAGGCTATGGGCTCTGTTTGTAATAATGGGAGTTGAAAGACTGCAATATAAATCTTTAGAAGGTAGAAAAGAATAATGAAAGGAAAGACAGAAATTCACCAAACATCCATACACAAGGAAACAAAATATAGTATATAGGCCTGTTACAGACAGGCCAAAATAAAGCTGCTTCAAGTCACTTTGGAGGTATGGTATTTCAATGATGCATGAATCCTAAGAGTCCAAAAGCCACACCAAAGCTGCACTCCAGTCCTTAGGACCAGAGCGTGGCTTTGGTGCGGTGTTTGGACTCTTAGGATGCATGCATCATTGAAATACCATACCTCCAAAGTGACTCGAAGCAGCTTTATTTTGGCCTGTCTGTAACAGGCCATTGATTCCATGGGTTTCCCTGTGTTTTTTTATTTCTCTTGTAAGTGTGCTGAACTCAACCTTTGAATACTTAGAGATAAGTCATTATCAACCAGCAGCTGTAATAACAAACCCTCCCACCTTGCTGAGATGGACAGAAACTTCCCAAAGCTTCTGAGGTCAGAATAAATGTGTACAAATGTTATACAAGTCAGCCTTGATGGGGGCAAAGTTTATTCATTGTAGAGATCCATTGCAACATAACATTTTGAACTGTCTTATGTTTCTGGCAGTACAGTGAGTATTTTTTAATAAGAATACTTAGTTTTTAACTCTGTAGTCAGTCTAGATTGATATGCAGGTTCAGTTATCAGACAGACTGATCTGATTTTGTTACTGTGAAGAGAGATGTATTTTCCAATTGAAACCTCAGTAACTAGCAATGGGAGCTTCGTTCCTGAGCAGGAAGATGACATATTAGTAGTACTGTACCAGCTTTACATGTCTTGTTTTCTCGGTAAAGATTTTATAATCCTCTTGAATTTTGCTTTGTTTTACAAAACATACTGTATTATCATTTGTTAGCACTTATATTTAGTTACATAAGCCTAAGTTTTCTTCCTTGGTTCAAGCAGCAAAATATTACTTATTAATGTATCCTAGTTCTGTATTTGCTATACCTTTTCACCTAGTACATATAAAACCTTTCATTTTGAGAAATGAAAATAATTTAAATGTCATGTAAATTTTTTTCTCTTTTTAAGACTATTTTTTCACTTCACTATACATTTGTTGAGCATCTGGAAGCTTGGGTGAGCCATTCTTTTCCTCCATGTGAACTGTTTTGGTTTGAGTTCACTAAAACTCAAACTTGAGTTTGTTTCCTTTAAAACTAGGTAGATTGAAACATTTTACCAGATACACTTTTCTGGGTATACATGTAAGGGATCTTCTAAACTTGGAGGTATTGCATCTTAGGATGGAACCAAGAGCAAACATCTACACATAGCTATCTAAAGGAAAATTTTACTGAACACATTTAAAACATATACAATGGATACATTGTGTAACAGTAGTTATTACAGTAGAGCTTCATAAATGGCAGTAAGTCAGTGGGCGACACAGATAGCTAGCAAGTGTAACACAGTTACTTCAGAATGGGTAGTATTTGTTCAAAGGAAATAAACTCATGAGGCAAAGAGAACTCAAAGATCCAAGCTGTTACTGCAGTGGCTATAGAAGTTTGGATTATGATTGCAAGAGGTGACAAGGTTTGAGGCTAAGCCATCTAAAATTCACATTGGCTATGGTGGGGATGAGGAAGGGTGAAAGTGATGGGTTCAGAAATAGTGGATGGAGCTGCTGAATGTCTTTTCCTAAACTACAGACACAGAAGAAAAGGCAGGAAGAAAGGTTCAGGTACTGGTATTGCACAGAGAAAATGCTCCCTGAAAAATAAATTAAAGGGGGATAACGATTACCCTGTCTTAAGAGGGGACTGTTGTAATTCTGGTTGGAGCAATGAAAAAGAAAAGAAAGTCAGAACAAATTAACCAAGGTCCTTGGGGTCAGAACTTTAGGAGAGAGAAAAAAACTAACAAGACTTTCTGGATAAGATCCTGGATTCCAGTTGTTTGAAAGCTTAGAGTTTCCTGCTTCAGTGGATTAATCTTAAAAGAGAACTCATGTTCCAGGAGGGAAGAAACCCATGACAGTGAAGGAGGTAGGAAGCAGACCCTGATCTGTGACATTAGCTTTGTTGTACAGGTATTTTATATGATTTTGAGGTAGAGGAAAAATGCTAAAGGTCTCTGTCAAGCTTTCACACACCAAAATGTTATCCTGCTTAAAGATCCTGCACTGTTTTGCCAGTGCAGTTTTAGGTACAAATGAATGGCTCAGACTCACTGAACTAAGATGGGAAAATCATGGTTGTATTGTAACAAAAGAGTTGAGCTGGTCGTCCTGCCCCAAAGGTAATTATCCTGTCAGCGTGATTTCAATAAAAGGTAAAGTCACCCTTGGGATTCGTGTAAAGTAAAGGTAAAGGTTTCCCCTTTGACAAGGTTGTCATGCCGTGTCTGACTGTAGGGGGTGGTGCTCATCTCCATTACTAAGCTGAAGAGCCTGCGTTGTCAAAGACAACACTGTGATCATGTGGCTAGCATGACTGCACAGAATGCTGTTATCTTCCTTCCGAAGTGGTACCTATTTATCTCCTTGCACTTTTACATGCTTTTGAACTACAGTCGGCCCTTGCCTTACGCAGGGGATCCGTTCTGGACCCCCCCCCCTCCGCATAAGGCGAATTCCACCTATGTGGCACCCCGTGTGGCGGCGCATGGGGCGCCACAGGCCTGTGCGTCCATTCATTTGAATGGGACGTGCCGCCCCTTGCGCCCCGTGCGCTCCCCGTGGCTTGAGTGCGTATGCTCAAGACCGCATAAAGTGCACCCGCATATAACGCGGGCGCACTGTACTAGGTTGGCAAAAGCTGGGACTAGTGATGGGAGCTCATTCTGTCATGCAGCACTTGGGCCTTGAACTGCCAACCTGCCAGTTTTACAATCATCATAGTCAGCGTTTTAATCACTGAGCCATTGTTTTCCGTGGGATTGGCATATTCCACCAGAATTCCATCCCAATTTGGCTGTCTTTGATACCAACACCTTGCCCCCACCTTCGGTATTAACAACAGTTCTAAGAGCAACACTGACTGCTGCTTTTTCTGACTTACCTGCTGTTTCCCCACATGCTACAGCTATATCATTAGTAAGGGAGTCAATGCCGACTGCCTCTTCTTCTTACCAGACCAAAACTTGGAAGCTTTCCTACTCAGAGTTGAGACACAAGCAACCACATTTGCCTGAAGCCCCAGTGTCACAGGAGCAACACTCAAGGAGAAAAAGAAAAAAAAGATGAGGCATAAACAATAGTCAGAACTACTATCAATACCCTCAGGCTCCATACTGATGGCACCAGCACAGACATCTCAGGGTTCTGAACCAATGCTAGAGGTTGATCCTATGCTATTGGGGCTTGAGAGCATGGACCCTACTTCAGTACTGAATGTACACGCAATGTAGCACGAAATAGAAGCATCTAGGGAGCAATGTGTGCCGACGTCTCATTGTTTTTCTACAGTATAAATGACTGCCACTCTCTCCTACTGTGCTTCAAGGCTGTTACCACCATCCCTAATATATTAGAGATCACTGTTTCATAAGGAACATTCATAGGCCTCATCATGTCTATCCTACCACAACTGTCGATACAGGGAGGATTCACCATATTGGTTTCATATATGGATAGATATCGATAGGAACATCTGTATTGTTCAGATTCCCTGTCATAGAGGGATTGGTACCATGTATATGATCCTAATTACTACTCTTCCAGACCTTCGCACTCTTACTATCATAGGTGGTTTCAGTCTCCGTATAATCCTTATGCACCCAGGCACCACTCACCATCACTTCTGTTGTCTCTGCATGGGTGATCATCTCCGGTACCAAGGTGGCATCCTTCCTCTCAACCAATGAGCAAAACTGCAACTATATCAACAGCTCCACCTACTCAACTTCTGGTTATTACTCCTGGCTTGACAAATCAGATCACGTTGACTATTCATACCACACCAATTTGTACTGTTACCCTGTCTCTCAGTGGTTGCTGCTGCTGTAGTTATCCCAGCTACAACCTTGTCTGCCTTTTTATCTTTCACGGTTGTTCTAGTTGCCATCATGCCAGCACCAATGTTTCTGTTCAACTGCAGTCGAGGGAAGTGATGCCAGAGTTGTCCAATACCAAGTATGACTCAGAATCTATCTTGTGAATCGCCCTCTGCTTTGACATCTTCTCCTTTGATGACAGTTGAAGACACTATGGCCATCTCACCACCTGAAGATGTGAAGCTACTTGCTGACATAGTCTTGGGAATGGCAAAAGCTATTGGATTGGATGTAATTGCTCTTCTACTGCCAGTATTGAATCTTCTCTTTCACTTGGTTGACATTCAGACACCTATGCTGGCAAGCATCACATAGCTGCCAGTTGTGCTGGAACTTATTAAAGAGACCTGGAGTAAACCAGTTTCTGACTCCAGCCTCTCAATAGAACATCATTACCGAACCTAACAAGAGAATGCTGATATCCCCTTCACTCACCCTATGCCCAATTCTATTGTTGTGGAGGCCTCAGATGTGACTGAGGCCTCAGATGTGGACTGGATATTTTCAGGGGGAGGTTTGACATACCAACAGCCCTCAACATCAGAATTGGTAATATGCAGGTATGCATGTCAGTCTATCAGCGCTTCCTCTGTTAGAAGATGATGCCATGTATCTCCAACCTAATAGAAGAGCAGAAGAATGCAGCTCTTCAGTTCCAGCAAAAGACACACACCCTAGCAGCACAGCAGTTGCAGTCTGCTTGTCACTCTGCTGATTGTGCTGCTAAGCTCAGGAGCAGTATCTCTGACATGTCTGGTTTTGTTTTGCTGCGTTGATGGTGGACACATGACCACACATTGCAAACTTACCATTTGATGATGAAGTCCTCTTCAGTTTGACCATATGAGACAATAGAGCATCTTTCCAAGGGTAGTGTATGATGGCCAGGAAGATGGAGTTTGGTCAGCTGCAACGATATCAAGCTAGTCTTCTCTTCCTGGAGATGACCATCTTTGTCATTTTCCTCTAGATCAGAGTCTCCATCTTGGCCATCTTGAACCTTGTCTTAGCCGTTCTCTTCCCATTGTCACTCTTCCTGGCAGTAGCGCTTCTCATTTTCCTCTAAGAAAGCCATTGGGTCTTTGAAGTCTAGGTTTTGACCCCATCCACAGAATGTCACCAAGCCCCAGTTTTCCAGTCCTTTTCCATCCTGGGCCCTGATATTATTGCACTACTTCCACACCTGGTGGAATATCACCACAAATTTTTCATTCCTATCATATCACCTCTTCACATGGAAGAGTATATCTTCCATGTGATAAAGCACACACACTAAGGGACAGAGTGTATGCGGAGTGTACATCCATACAGGTTGGCACTAACCATACAGAGTTTTTGGGGCCTAATGACTGTAACAATAGTGGTGACTTACCTGCCTCACTTCAAGTTTGATCCTTTCAGCGTTGGTTCCAGAAGCACTTCAATCCTCTCTTGCATTTCCAAAGCAAGCAGTTGCTTCTGGCAACCTATGTACTTCATTCTCCCCTCTGGTGGACCAGTCTCTCAAACCTGTGATCTGGAATGCCATTTTGGCCTCCAGATCCATCCTGTGTGATGTAGTGTAGTGTGTGAGCATGACTGTTCAAGGCCATTGGACTCCAGAAGACTGTCATCCACATGTCAGCGCTTCGGATCTTTGGGATGTCATCAAGGCTTTTTATTCTTTTGAGTGTCAGTTACTAGGCGGTGGTGTAGGTTACTTTTGACAATGCCACTGTAGTTTGCTATATAAACGAACAAGGCAGCACACATTCATCGATTCTCCTGGATCTCACTGTTACATTCTGGAACTGGTGCACCAGAAGATGCATTAACCTGTAAACATCCACCTGACAGAAAGAGACAACATATTGGCATATGCTCTCAGTCAGGTTTGCATTATCCAGCACAAGTGGTCCCTAACCATTCAGGCTTTCAGACTCATAACCTGAACTTGGGGCACTCCTCATGTGGGCCTATTTTTAACCAAGTCCAGCAATAAATGTCCCTATTACTGTTCAAGAACAGGGATAGGGAAAGGATCATTAAGAGATGTGTTTCTTTGAAGGTACTTAGAAGGTGCCCTCCTGGGAAATGGTGGTGGCAAAGCTTGGCAGGGACAAGACCAATGCTATCTTGATAACACCTTATTGGCTCAGGCAACCCTGGTTTGCAACTCTTCTGTCATGTCCAGGAATTGCCACATCCAGTTTCCACCATCTCCAGATTTTCTGTCTCACTCCCACAAATTTATTTTTTATCCAGACCTCAAGATGTTGACATTAATGATGTGGAGGGTGACCCCTTGACTTTGCCAAGATTAACAAAAGTTCTGGCAGCCTCTACCAGATGGTTGTTTGGTTATAAATGAAGAAGATTTTGTTCCTTTGCATCATCTAGATCAGAGCAGTATCTTCTCACTACAGCATTTATAGTCTTGCACGCCCTGTTACATCTGAACTTCTGTGAAAATGGACCTGAATTTTCTTCCTTAAGGATTTACAACATCTTTACCCACCAATTAAAGTATATTTATCCATCAATTAAAGCTTCAACACTGTCTTAGTCAGTTTTGCTAGTGCTTTCACTGGATGACTAAGTCTTTTGATTTTCTTGTACCGTGGATGAGTGGCTTTTCACTCTTAAGGTGGTCTTCCTAATGTTGGTTACATATGCAAGACAGATGAACTTACAGCACTTTGATATAAAGAACCTGTTGTCTCTTTCCATTATGATAAGGCCATTATTCATCCTGATATTTCTTTCCTGCCTAAGGTAGTTTCTCAGTTCCATCTGAGTCAAGTTATCATGCTACTTACCATCTGTGTGCAGCTGTCATCACCATTAGAGAAGTTACATCACACTTTTAGATGTTTGTTGGGCTTTGGCATACCATGTTAAGTGTACATCTGCCTTCTCATCTACAAATAGATGACATGTCTTTTATGGTGGTCCAAAATGTGGGCAATTGTCTGCCCAGAAGCTCTAAGAGCGGGTGATAGAGACCATATTCTTATGAACTTTCCAAATGACCTATACCTATTAGTCCCAGAGCTCACTCTGTGAGAGCAATGGTGTCCTTGACAGCTGTCATCCAGGGTGTGTCTCTCTCAAATTGCTGGAGCTGGTCACATCCATCCACATTCATACATCAATACAGACTGGATAGCAGGGCAAGAGCTGATGCTTGATTTCAGTGTGTTGTTCTTTCAAGATTCTTCAGTGATCTGATCCCCCATCTTTTGGTGAATTTTACAGTCACCCATTTGTAAGAGGCACAGAGACCACGAAGAAGAACTAACAGGTTGCTTACTTGTAACTGTGGTTCTTCATATGGTTTTCCGTGCTGTCACACAAACCTGTCCTACCTCCCCATTTTCAGGTCCCTGTAAATTTCACAGTGGATATGGTTGCATCCACACTGCAGAAATAATCCAGGTTGACTAACTGCTATGGTTCAGTGATACGGAGTTCTGGGAATTGTAGTTGTGGCACCAGAGCGCTCTGACAGAGAAGGCTAAATGTCTCACAAAACTCAAATTCTCAGAATTCCATATCATTGAACCATGGCAGTTAAAGAGGTGTCAACGTGGATTATTTCTGCACTGTGGATGCAGCCTTGGAAACTGAGGGAACAGTAGCTTGGTGAGCTATGACATGCATGGTTGTTAAGGAGAGGGTGGGGTACCTGCCAAGCTATTCAGCTCTAGAATAGTCCAAATGAGGTCTCTGATCAAGTGCAAAACTCATGTATGTAAGGGCACAGATGACCACAGTTACACGTAAGCAACCTGTTCTTCCTTGTCCTACTTTGCATCTTTGTATTCTTTTTTCTTTTCTTTTTCTTCTGATCTTTTTGTCTTTTTGCTTTAAGCTACTTTAATAATTTTTCTTTTTTTCCTAGGAAATCCTGAAATTATGATCGGAATTACTAAGATTTTGTCCCCTTAATATTTATTTCATTGCTTTTTTCTTTGTTTTTGAATTTACTAAATAAGTGAAAGAAAATTCATATAAATTAAAGTGATGATGAGATAAAAATTATCCTATTAAAATTAAATATTTGATAAAGGAATTGTTCTTGGGGCTGTAAAAAAATCTCATTAGACTTTTTCTTTGGCTGTTTTTCAGATAGTGGAATCCAGTGCTGGAATGTCTTACTCATGCTCTTTTGAAGCTGCACGGAGTGTCAGTTTAGTTTATTTAACGTGACAAGCAAGCCTATGGTTAAAGAGGACATGGCATACTACTATGCCTGGAACAATGATCAGGTATCAGAATGAATATTAGATTTGGAATGGAAATAATATTAATAGGTAGAAATAATGTCATTTGTTTCTCACTGCATATGATTTCCTTCCTCCAAGAGCTATGACTCCTGTTTTCATATTTGAATTTCTAATTTTTTGTTTAGTTTTAAAACTCCTCTCTTTCTCCTGGTGCAGTTCCTCCTGCACCATATTTGAGATTTTCACCTTTCCAGGGCCTGAGCTGACAAATGTTTCTGATCCCTTTGATTCAACAGAGGTTAATCTCTCAGTTCATAGCAAGCTAGTAGACTCTCAGAAGTGTTGAAAATATCACTGACCTCTTACAAGTATGTTGAGATCACAATGCCAGGTCAGTTGTGCCACCCTTTTCCTGAGTTCTAGAGAGTTCAGTAGAATTGTGGAGTAATTTTTCCCACACTGCTGGAATTTGGAAACTAGATGAAAGAAAGGAACAAGATTTCCCACCAATTTATCAGGAATTGAGAGTTTGGCCCCACTCCCTTCCTTTGAGCTTTCTGCCTCAGACAAAAGAGTCTGTGAAGAGTTAGGGTCTATCTTTCCTCTCTAACACTAAGCAAGAGGGGCCCTTCCAAGTTTCTGTGAGGGCAGGGGAGGAATTTCTTGAATAAATGCTATTTCCAGGTTACCAATAGCAACTTGGCAAATGCATTTATAGAATCCTATCTGAAACTATTTATTACCCTAAATAATTCCACCAGACACACCTTGTACACTTTAAGACAAATGTGAAGGAAGCATTCTTTGCTGTGACAAAAACATAATCTTGCTTTCCAGTCATTAATTTTCCTACAGGTATCTCATGTCTGCTGTAGACTTGTTATTAGAAAACTTTAAAAAGATATTTTGCTTTATACTCTCCACCCTCTGAATAATCTGTCTACTAAATAAATGTACTAGAATATTTTTCTAGCCCATTATTTCCTCAGTCTCACTAATTCTGTTCCTTACTTAACCTCTTTTTAATTGGTAAAATAAAATTCCTATTCTTCATCTCCCTCCTTCCTAGTACTAGGCTCTTGGTGTATAAACAGTCTTTAATATTAGTTTAGGCACCTTATTCTGCCATGTCAGCTGCCTTATCTTATGTCAGCAACAGTGATTTAGTATTAAATCATAGAAGTGATATTGAACAACTGGAATCAGCATGTAAACATATGAAGATTGGGTTATGGACAAGTTGTCTTCCATTGTAACTTACTTAAATTATCACAGTGTTTCTCTGTTTGCTAATGGTTCATTGTGGTCTCTAGGCAAATACAGTGTTACAGATTTTTTTACACAGTCATAATGGTATGAATTGTTATGGTTTTTCAGTCCATTCTTTCTCCTTCTTCATTGACTAACCTCACTGTCTGCTAATACAAAACTTGGAAAATATACTTTGTAAGACTATAACTCCCAGATTCTGGTTATGTTCTGGAGCCTTGGTGGTGCAGTGGTTAAATGCCTGAACTACATCCACTCATTCACAAATCACAAGGTTGTGAGTTCAATACCAGCCAGGGGCTCCGGGTCAACTCAGCCTGGCATCTTTCTGTAGGTTGCTAAAATGAGTATACAGCTTGTTGGGCCCTCCCCTTAATGTGGGGGATCCGTTTTGAAAATCTGTGTATGCTTGTGCCCCTTTGGAAACAATGGTGTGCGGGGCAGCGAGCGCGGTGGGCGCATGCGCCATTGTTCTTATGGACACATGGCTTCCACATGAACTGGAATCCGCATATAGTGTGCCTGCTATACAGACTGAGATGTCAACCATAAATGAATGGCAGTCTTTGGTATCTTTCTACAGGATAATTATATTATTTTCAAGAAGTAAACATCAGGTATAAGTTCTAAAGAATCAGCTGTACATGAGTGGGTTAGTCCTGCATGGTCATTGATGTAGTTCTGATCCACCTAATTATATACTTTTGTTCTTGATCCCCCTATCATTGATTTGGACTAGGTATGTCAATGGTGACATGCTGCTTCCTCACTCCATGGAGGATCGTTGGAGTTTCAGAATGGTCTGCTAGTGGCAAGGAAAGCTTTTGTTCTCCCTTCCTTCATATGTAGTATTTTATTTTTTGCTCCTCATCACTATGTAATGTCTATTTGAATAAATCTTTTTCCTTTGATTAAGTTTATTGTGGTTTAAAATGAGGTACTTTAAAGGCAGGGAATGAAATGAACTGGGGTATTCCAGTCTTTCCGGAGGTAGTGCTACAATACATTCTGTATTTGCTGCAGGAAGATCTGTTGTTTCTGCAGGTAGGAAAGGTCTGATATTGCTGGGGATCGACTCCTACAGAAGGACAGGTAGGTATACCAATAAGTAGCTAAGTAGCCATGGGACTCCCTTGAACTTGGGATGCCCAAGGGGCATATGGTCATACTGATGAGAAATTAGAAATATATGGCTTTTCCATATGGATATAGTGATTATGAGAAGAAGTGATACTGTAATTGTTATTAGTATGTAATCTGCATTGTGGAGCAGCTTTATTTATAATACTAGTCTTAGTTTTAGTCATTTCCTTTCCAGAAGTTAAAGCAGTGATTAAAGCTTTAGGTTGTTAATAAACTGAGGTAAGTCTTGTAAGATAATTTTTTAATTTTTTTTAAACTGTAGTTTTATTCTTTTAATAAGTAATCTCTTTTAATATTCTAACAATTCAATTCTGTTTTAATGTACAGTGGGACCTTGTTATCTGCTGGGGTTTGGTTCCAGGCTCCTCCATGGATAACAAAATCCATGGATACTCATTAAATATAATGACAGATCAAAATGATGTCCTTTATATAAAATGGAAAATCACGGCTTGCTATTTGGAATTTATACTTCTGTGGCATATTTTCAAGCTGTGGATGCTTGAATAAAAAAAATCTGTGGCTAAAAAGGGCCAACTGTATCACTTTTCTATGTTTTTAATTGTATTGTTTTTAAATGTTGTGAAGCCTTTCTGAGTCCCAGTTCTGGGGAAAGAGTGGGATACAAATAAATATAATAACAATAAAATAATAAAGTGACTGGTACTGACTTTTAATCATTAATTCATTATTAGCACTATTATGGACTGCATACACAAATTAAAAAAATATAAATGAATAATGTTAGAGTCTGATAAATATGTAGATATCTATTTTCCTGTAGCAGATGGTGGATACTTGATAGTGTTTGTCATACAAGACCTATTCAGGAGACCATTTTAAAATATATAAAATATTTTAAAATATATATACTGTACTCGTAACATTTGATGATGGTAGAGAACCTTTTTTGTTTTCATTGCTTTGTGGCAGCAGGGATTCATTTCAACATGTTGTTTAATATGCACTGTGTGTCCTTAGCATTGTTTTCATTATCATCCTTTCCCACTTGCCCCACACCTTCCCCAGCTGGCTGGATTTGTATCATAACCCTTTGAGATTGTGTCGCAGGGGTTTGATTGGTGGCGTCTCCTTCTGTGATGAGATTTCCCTTAAGAAAGGCAAGCTATAACTGCCTGTTTCTGATTGGCTGTCCCATTTCTCTCTTCTCCCCCCACCCCCAGCACACACCACAGCAGCTTCTGTTCTGAAACCTAAAACAGCCCCGTATACATCCATTCATGAATCCGTGACGTCAGTAGCTTCTATGTTCTCCTTTGCAGCAGGCTTGCAGGATTGTATGGGTGGAATTTCCTTGCTGTATTTTGCACAGTTTGCATGTGTGTATATGTATGTGTGTGTGTGTTACCAGTCATCTCATAACATGAGAAAATGGAGCAGGATTATAGAAATGTATCCATCAATGTAAGTATTTTGAGAAAAATCTGTCTTCCTTTGGGGGCTATGTTTGCAGGATGACCGGTGTTGCGTTCTAGCCATTTGTTTAGGAGGAACAGATGGATGGTGCATTTGGAGTGTGAGTGGACTGGAAAAAATGCTGAAAGACACCATATTAAAGCCAAGAATATTTCTGTATCTTGCAGCTGCTTATCCATTTATTTGTCTGTAGAACTGTAGACCTGTTTCATTTACATCTCTGTAGGTTGTGCCATGGTCATTGACTCTTTTAAAAACAGGATGAAATGAATTTGAATAGCTATCTGAAAAAGCAAAGGTTGTGACTATTGAGGAAAATCATTGCACCCTCTTATTTCAGAGCAGTTGGCTTCTCCCCACCCCCTTCTGAAAATGTAATCTTCTTGTCTGCTGGTGCAGCTTTGGTGCCATGTTAGTACATCTGAAATATGTGTGTCAATATGTTTTGGGCAGATAAGGCTGTTAACAAGGCTTTTTTTGCTGAAAGTAGCTGCTTCCATTTCCGTGAATGAATTAATTTTAGCCATTTAAAATAATGATTAAAATCAGTTCATTCATTGGTATGAAGCCAGCCACTTTCAGCAACATATGCTTTGTATTAGTAATAGCTATATTTTTAACAATGTAATTTTTGAAAATATGTAGTTAAGTTCTGCTCTTCACATAGAATATAGTTAGTACATGAAAAACAATCCCAATAGATTTCTATTTACGGGAGGGGGGGATCAATGTGTGATGTTCATTCTGGAGCATGAATGCACTACTTCCTGTTAAACTCAGTGGGTATTTCTTGCTGTTAAACATAGTGGGGGGGGGGGAGGCTGTGCATCTTATCCCTTTCAGAATTTAACAGAAAAATACAGATAACAGGACTGAAGACAGCAATGGCAGGCTTCACTTTAGAGACAAGGATCTGAGCTATTCTTCTTCATTAACAGTCTCTCCCAAGTTATAGCACAGTGTTTTCCTGCATTTATTTTGCTGAATTGGTGGCTGTATTTTTACAGTTTCTGGAATAGAAAGTAAGAGTATCAAACTAGTTGTTTGACTGCAAAAAAACCACAGCCTATCCTTTTTATCCATTGAGACACTTACCACTTTGGGACCTGTCTCTCTCTGTTTTTTTCTAATCATTATATACATATATCTCTCTTATTTCAGAATAATGGGAAGTGCATGTCAAATGTTCATTGTAACAAAATTAACTTAAATCTATTTTTTTGTAATTTAAGAATATTTTTCAGTATTTATTGTAACAGTTTGAAAATTGTTTTGGATTTGTGTTTAACTTCCCAGATTATAATAGAGATAGTTCAGACATCTTTGCTTTGTTTTTTAATATATTAATTACTTCCAAAATACTAACATTGCCATCTAATTAATCTCCTCAGATAGATTTTTGATAAAGTGTATTACATTTCTTCAGTGCCTTGTGGTCTGCAGAGGCCAGGATTTCCCCTATTCTTATACTACTTGCTACTGGATGAATCACTTTTCAACTTTGTAGGCAGCATTACATAAAAGTTCTAGCTTTGACCTTCAAGCCTATATAGACCCAGACTACATTAGTTGTGATTTAGTCCCACTGATGTCAGTAGGACATGTTAGGGATGATTAAAGTGCTATTAATTTCAGTAAGTAAAAGGTGACTGTCTTAGTCAGGACTCAGCACTATGAAACCTTGTGACTCCACACTGATATTTAAAAATTTAGCACAGAAATCCCAACACTCAGAAAAAGGAGTAAAATTAAACACAAACGATTTTTCATGAGCTCTCTCACACTTTGAAGCTAAAAATGACTAATTGCATAGTAGTATTCAGTGGGGTCAGAGGGGATTGAAATGCAATAAGTTCAAAACAGTGACCTTCTTGCAACCGTGCAGTATTTTTTAAAAAAGAAGTTAGGTACTAATAAAGATACCCTTGCATTGATGAATTCATTAACACATGTAGAGTGATTTTAAAAGATTTAAAGCTGTTGTCCTTATTAAAGCCACAGGTGAGAGAGCATGCTGATGGCACCTAGTTCTGTTTCTCCTTGCCATCAGTCAGGTGAGACTATTCAAGTACTGGTAAATTGGATGAGGGTCAGTAAACTGAAGCTCAGTCCCAACAAGATGGGAAATTCAGTGGAACTAAGTCCAGCAAGTGAGTTAGCAACCTGTTCTGACTTGCTATGAGACCCCTGACCCTTATTCCACTACTTCCCCACCAGATATAACATTCTGCCTAAATCTTCACAGGCACTGTATGTGAAAGCTTCCATAATCTCACTGCCATCACCAAGAGTGAGGGCTTTTCCTGTTCCCATCTTTGCCACTAATGTAAGGCTCTCCTCCTGTCCCACTTCTGTGGCCACCAACTGTGGGGATGTACTGGATGCCCTCAAATTCCCTTATGTATTCTGTCCTCACTGGACACCAACTGCATAATCCTTGGAGGCCAAAAATGTATGATACAGAAAAACAATAGGTTAGTAACAGAATTCAAAAACATAGCTCTGTTAGTCTGGAAAATCAGTATGCAGAGGGATCTGTGGGAATAGGCTCAAGTCTACGAAAACTCATATACCAACTTCTGTCTTTTAGTTAGTCTCAAAGGTGCTGCAAGATCCCTATGCATACTTCGTAACAAGTTGAACAAAACAAAACAGATTAATAATTTAATATATTTAAAGCAAATATTTAACTCGCACACTCTTAGTTAAGTCAGATGCTTAAACCCTGCTCATTAATAACTAAACCTGACTGAGGAGCTCTACAGATTGCCCCAAGGAGTGGCGGAATGCTGCCCCTTTCCTGGCCCGATCCTCACACCGCAGTCTCAATCCAACCTTTGGAAGGTGCAAAAAGGAGCCGCAAAAAGTGGCTCCTTTTTGCACCCTCCAAAGAGTGCCATAGCCATGGCAGTGTGGCTGCATGGCACCTCCTTCAGCACTGTGCCATCTGGACGCAGCACCGGAGGCACGCCATGGTGCCTTGCACCATCTGGAGCGGCATGCGGCATCATGGCATCATGGGGGTGGAGTCAGGGCATATGTCGTCAGGATGCTGTGTCCTGACTCTGCCCACAGGCTGGCCTTTCAGGCCAGTCTGTATAGGGCCTTAGTGTCTTAACCCTAATCCTCACACGTTTACTCCACCACACTCTCCACTTGCAACTCAACCCCCAAACCAGCTATCTTTATTCTACCAACCTTATTCAAATCCCTTCAAATATTCCACCAATCACCTCTCAATTTCAACATTCTGAGTCCATGACATCATTGTTGCACTCCCATTTGAAGGAGCAGGTGTGTGTCAGTATTGTGAAGCAGCATACCATGTGGAGATGTAGGGGAGGGTGTTCTCAGCTGTAATTTCGTTTATTTAAATAATTGTATTGTTTTATAGATTGTGCCTTGTTCTGAAATCCTCT
>NC_056524.1:218662361-218762559 GCF_019175285.1 Sceloporus undulatus
GATCTGAGTGGGGTGGAGTTATTATTATTATTATTATTATTATTATTATTATTATTATTATTATTATTATTTCTTACCTGCCTCTCCCCATTGATTGAGGTGGGAAACAACCAAATTTAACAAACAACGTCAGTTAAAACATATATCAGTTTAAAGAGACAAATAAGATGTGCACACATTAACATAATCCACTTCTAAAATTCATCTTTTAAAATTTACAATTTAAACCTCTTGATGAATTTTTGTTTTGCTGTTTTGCTGCATTTAAGATCTTTTGTTAAGGATGATTACCTTGGGAATGGAGACATTGTCCTGAAGCACTGATCATAGTTTCTGTCCGGGAAAGCTGCCAATGGACAGCTGATAAGAGTGTGCCAGGCAAAGGTAAACAAAAGTGAGGCTTTACAGCAGCAAAGAAACAGTTCCGAAAGCACAATACCAGTCCAGTGTCTGATAGAGCAAAACCAAAAGCCAGTCTAGGGTTCCAGAGGGCAGTTCCACAAGTCCAGTGTCAAGAGTGCCAGAGAGTAGGTCAATGAGTCCGGTCCAAGGTCAAGAGGTCTAGGTCTGTCCGAGGTCTAGGAAGCAAGAGTCCGGCAACAAAGTCCGAGGGAGTCAGAGAGAGCAGGTTTCACCAAAGGAATACAGATAGACTCTGACAAAGAGGCTCAGTGTCTGCCAGGTGTTTATATCAGGCCAGCTCCTTATCGCAGCTGCTGGGTGATTAATGAGCATTTCTCAGCTAACCTTTGGGAACGCCAAAGGCACGACCTTTCAATCTTTCTTTGGCTGAAGGTAGGTACCTCAATATCTTGCTCCTCTATGTCTCCCAGGCCTGGAACCTCTGATAGGGAAAGGCTGGACTGCTGAGCCAACTCTCCAGGAGCTGGGAGAGTAGAGCTGGGACCTGGCAGGGCAGATCTGGAGCCTGGCTCAGCCTCAGGTTCCCCATGCACCTGAGGGGCCAAGTCCTCCTCCGAATCCTCCTTGTGACTGGCCATAACAGTTTCTCAGTTATTGAAAAAGAAACGTGTGACTAATTTTACAGTCCAATTTTGGTATAGTGGTTAGATTACCAGGCAAACTGTGTTCAGATTCCTGTACCATTACAGGTCCCCATAATCCCAGGTAGTTTACTGACTCACAAACTAATCTCTCATATGTTCGTTTTAGGAGAAAAGTTGGGATAAAACTTATCTGTGCTGTTCTGATCCACTTGATACATAATTTGCATCTTGACCACACTAACAGAGAGGCATTGAGGAGATGAGGATAGATCTGCCACTTGATTAGATGTTTCTGTAATTTCCCTACCAAAATGCATAGTTTTGGGAAAAATTTGGAATATGGGTGCCAAATTCATTTGCGTGTCACTGTGAGAATTGATTTACATTAATATGGGAGGGGGTAATAACAGTGGGGGTTAATTTGTTTCATTAATTATCATTTTAATAATTATACCAATCATTACTTTTTAAACAAGCCATAAGTTCAGTAGGAAGGTAGAACTTACATGGTGCTATCTCTTCTCCTCTCCCAAGCTCATCCTGTTTTTTCAAGGCCTCTCATCTCCATCCTTTTATCTTAATGATAATTACTCTCCTCGGCCCGAGTGCTGCATGATGGGATGAGCCCCTGTCACTAGTCCCAACTTCTGCCAATCTAGCAGTCCGAAAGCATGCAAATACAAGTAGATAAATAGGTAACACTTTGGTGGGAAGGTAACAGTGGCGGGATACAGACCGCCGCTTTGAGGCGGTCTCCCACCGGCGCCATTTGCTCTGCGCAGGAGCTGCAGCAGCCAAACCGCGCGGCTTCCGCGCGGAGCAAAAAAGAAGCTCCATTTCGGAGCTTCTTTTTGCGGCACCTCTATGACGTCGCGAGGCGCCGCTGGCGCATTCGCGACGTCATAGGCGCCGTGACACGTCTGGACGCTATGCGTCCAGTACGTAAAGATGGCGGCGCCCCTGTGGAAGGGGCGCCGCCATCTTGTACGTATTGTATACGTACTAGGGTTAGGGGGGTGCGGAAGCACTGCCCCTTCCTAACCCTAGTATGTATACAATACGTACTATATGGTGGTTTGTATCCCGCCAGTGTTTGGTGCAGTCATGCTAGGCACATGACTACTAGAGCTGTCCTCGGACAATGTTGGCTCTGGCTTATTAACAAAGATGAGCACCGCTCCCTACAGTTGGTTACAACTAGACATTCATGTTAAGGGACTATCTTTACCTATATCTATCTGACCTTCACTGTCTGTCCAAATTTCATTGGCCACCTATCATTTTCCCTTTCCTTGTTCTCTGTATTTGTTCTGCCCTTTTGCCTGTCCCAGTCACTTGTTTGCCTCTCTTGCTATCTCACTGCCTCAGCAGCAGTTCATGAGTTAGCAGTTGAACCCAATAATTAGCTTCTTTATTTCCTCCTTTCTCCACTTTCACTTAGAAAGCAAGCTTAATGATTAATGAATTAAATCTTGTTAACATCAATCCTGTTTACCAATAAGTTCAGCCCTTCATTCTGTTAAAATAAAATATTAATGCTGTTGACAATAATTAGCGTAAAACCTAAATGCATTAGTATTAATATATTAATCTGATAACCATTAATTAGTTAAATGAAAGCATGCTTGGATCATAAGCTTGGATAGTGGGGAGATAGTTGTATATGTCTAAAGATCAGTTAGTGTCCCCCTGTATATGTAAGAGAAGAATATTTGCATTTTGAGGTGATTTGAACTAATAGGTAGGGATAATGTATTCATAGAATGTTAGTGGCATCCATGGTACATTCCTCACATCCTGAGAGTTCACTCCTCACGCCACTGTGAAAATAAAGGCAAACAGGACTTAGTTTGTGTTATTCCACTTAGTACAGTAGGTGTACAGTACAGGGTATCTGAAAATTATCTTTAAAATTTTCTATATAGAACTGAAATTGTAAAGATAATATTTGGATATTCTGTATTTATAAATTGGAGACAAGTAAAGTATGCTGAGTGGTTTTTACTGGAAACTCAACAGATGTGTCAACACCGAGAAAATGATACCTTCTTCCAGTTTTGTGGGCTTATGTGTTTACTGCAATACTGCTACTAATTTGATTTTGGTTTGTATTCATGACATTATTCAGAAAATATAAAGTGGAATCCTCTTGGTGGTTGAGAGATTAATGTGTGACAGGCGATAGAAGCTTCTCATGCTTGTCCTATATAATTTTTTTTAAATGCCTTAGACTCTAAATATCAAATTGATGATGTATCCATAATTTTAGTGGATGTGCTTTTAATTTCTCAGCATAATTTTTAAGAACAGTGTTTACTGTCACATCACATCATTATGCAACCTTATTTCCTGTGATATTAGATTATGCAATTCTCGAGCTATAGGATGGTGAGCATGAAAATACTTTAAATGGAAACAGTACTAAATATCTTACACATTATATGAGATGTATATAAACAAAATATTTAGTGTTTATAAAATAATGTTTCCATTTCCTTGGGTGACATAAGGCTCACTGGGAGATAATCTGTCCTGGTGCTTTTCATATTTTCATATCAGAATTTATCTGTTTTGGTAGTTGTAATACAGAGATATACTTAGTTTTGAATTTTGGTGTCTGAGCAGAGAGCTCTTCCATGGCAGCCTTTTACAGTAGTATTATTTTTTGGCACATATCCTGGATGCCCGTGCATCCTAGTTTGCGAATACATGAAAGGAAAAAAAACCAAAATTATGGGCCCAAATAGACAGGCCAAAATAAAGCTGCTTCAAGTCACTTTGGAGGTATGCTGTTTAAATGATGCATACATCTTAAGAGGCAAGAAGCTCCTTAGGACTGGAGTGTGGCTTTGGTGTGGCTTCTGGACTCTTAGGACACATGCATCATTTAAACAGCATACCTCCAAAGTGACACGAAGCAGCTTTATTTTGGCCTGTCTGTTCAGGCCCTATAATAACCTTTGCATTTTCCTGTTACACATATAGTAAAACCCAATCAGAAGAATGCAATCATACTTTGAGATCAGTTTCCTCAGAAATTAGCCTTTTCTCCATTGTTACTGTCTAGTATGCTTTGCCTAGTCTTGTAATCTTGCTCACACATAGTGGCAAGGTCTCCTCTAGTTTTAATCTGTCCTGTGATAAGAAATGAAAGAATTTTATGTTAGCCTCAACAGAGCTAATCAGTTAAATTTTTTTAACTTCAAGTATTATTCCTGTGTATGTGAATTCAGAATTATCAGTAATACTTATGTTTAAATGGCAAAAGATCACGCTTGTTTGTTCAATACTGCTGTCCAGCAAAATGGTTTGATCTAGTAATGGGCTGGATGAGGGAAAACAAACTCAAGTTGAATCCAGAGAAAACAGAGGTACTTGTGATAGGTACCCCAAGTCCAGGCAGGGAAATTTGTCATCCAGTCCTAGACGGGGTTATGCTCTCCCTAAAGGACAAAGTTCGCAGTCTGGGAGTACTCTTGGATTCTTCCCTACAATTGTCATCACAGGTAGATGCGATGGCCAAGAGTGCTTGGTACCAGCTTCGGCTGATACGCCAGCTGCGTCCCTGTTTGGACCAAAAGGACCTTGAAACAGTAGTGCATGCACTGGTAACCTCTCGTTTAGATTTCTGCAATGCCCTCTACATGGGGCTACCTTTGTACCAGATTCGGAAGCTTCAATTAGTCCAAAACGCTGTAGCCAGACTGGTCGCTGGAACATCCAGGGCAGACCATATAACTCCGATATTAAAATCTCTTCACTGACTGCCCATTAGCTTCCGGGCTCAATACAAAGTGTCGGTTATTACCTATAAAGTCCTACATGGCTCGGGCCCGAGCTACTTGAAGGAGCGCACAATCCAGCCATGCATTCACACAATCCGCCCCGCACTCTCAGAACATCAGGAAACCATCTATTAGAATGTCTGAGAGTGAGATTGTCAACAACTCACAAGAGGTCATATACATCGACAGCACCGACTCTCTGGAACAACCTCCTTGACGAAATTCGAGCCTCCTCCACTGTAGATGCCTTCAAGAAGGCTTTGAAGACACATTTATTTCAATTAGCATACCCACCCGACTCTTTGTAGTCATTATTCTTGACAGAATTGCACTTTATTGCACTTTATTGACTGATAGATCTTCGGATGTGTTTTTATGTATATTAATATTTGTAGATTTTATATTTTTTAAACTGAATGTAACTATATTCTTGATGTGCATCGCTTTGATCATTGGAAAAGCGGTATATAAATAAAGCATTATTATTATTATTAGTAGTAGTAGCTATCTTGAAATAGCCTGTTTATATAACTAACGTAAAAAGGGGTTTGTTGTTGTTAACTGCTGTCACATTGACTTTGATTTATGGTGACCCTATGAATGAAAAACCTTCCTAAGTCACCCTATTATTGACAGCCCTGCTCAGGTGTTCCAGACTGTGGTTTCCTTGATTGAATCTATTCATCTGTCATGTGGTCTTCTTTTTTTCTTACTGCCTTCTACCTTACCAGGCATTATTGCCTTTTCTAGTGAGTCATGTCCTCGCATGATATATCCAAAGTACAAAAGTCTCAATTTAGTCATCTTGACTTCTAGAATTCAGGCTTGATTTCTTCTAGGGCCCATTTATTTGTCTTTGTAGCATTCCATTGTATCTGTAGAACTCTTCTCCAGCACCACATTTCAAATGGGTTGATTTCTTCCTATGAGCCTTCTTCACTGTCCAGCTTTCATAATTGTACATAGAAACAGGAAATATGATGGCATGGACAATCTTAATTGTAGTATTCAGTGATACATGTTTACACTTCCAGTTGTTAAACTTTACACTTCTATCTATTTCCTTCATAGCTGCCCTCCCAAGTCCTGGTCTTCTGATTTTTTGACTGCATACTCAATTCTGATTAATGACTGAGCCAAGCTATGGAAAATCTTTCAATATTTCAATGCCATCATTGTCTGCTTTAAAGTAATGTAAATCATCTGTGATAAGTATTTTTGTTTTCTTAAAGTTCAGCTGTAAACCTGCCTTTACACTTCAGTGATCATTCCAAGGCTTTGCTATTTTCTTTTAGTAGTCTAGTATGAACAGCATATCTTAAATTGTTGATGTTCCTTGGCCCAATTTTCATGCTTCTTTCCTCCAAGTCTAATCTTGATTTATGTATAATACATTCAACATATAACATAAACAAATAGGGTTATAAAATTCAGGTCCTGCCTGACCCCCTTGCCAATTGGAAACCATTCTGTTTCTCCCTATTCTAATGGTAACCACTTGTCCTGAGTACAGGTTATATACCAGGAAAATTAAATGTTGTGGCACACCCATTTTTAAAAGTGTGATTGATAGTTTTTAAATATCTATACAATAAATGCTTTGATATAATCTATAAAATATAGGCTGATTTTTTCCTGAAAATCTTTGGCATATGTTTGCAATATGATTCTTAATGCCTGGTCCTTTCCCAAACCCAGTTTGGACATCTGCCATTTCTCACTCCATATATGGTAAAAGTCTTTGTTGTGGAATTTTAAGCACTACTTTTCTTGCATGGGAAATTAATGCAATAATCTTGTGGTTCCTGCAGCCCCTGGTGTCTCCTTTCTTGGGTATTGGAATGTATAATGAGCATTTTGAATTTGTGAGCCATTCTTTTAAGAGTGTTGCCAGTATATTTTACTTAGTTGTCAGTATATTTTACATAGAACTAGAATATATTCCCATTATATTCTGTCTCTTTAGCTTGAAGCAGAGCTTTTCCTCTGTAGCTTTTCCTGGTGATTTATTTCTCCCAAGTCCTCTGAGTGAACTTTCTAAAACTGTACATTCATATCCAGATGTTTCTTCCTTGAATAATAATAATAATAATAATAATAATAATAATAATAATAATAATTCATCCTTTCATCTCTTTTATATAGTTTTTCCATTTATTGTTTCTGTTGTGGTTTTATTTCTGCTTGGTCATGTAATATCTTCCCCTGCTGGTTGTAGAGAATCCCCATTCTTGGTTAAATTTTCCCTTTGATTTTTTAGATCTTGTGGGAAAACTCTCCCATTCTTACTTTTTTGTTGTCATCTTCTGTTTCTTTGTGTGTTCGTGTGTGTGTGTGTGTGTGTGTGTGTGTACCACACCAGGTGACACCCTAAAAGGGGGGTGACACCCAGTCGGTCCCCGGCACGTGGCTTCTCCCTCAACCCTCTCCAGAGCTGCAAGGCTTCTCTCCCACCCTCTCCAAGGCAGAGCGGCTGCTCCCTGGGGCTGCACGGGGGCATTTCCAGCCATGCATGCATACTCCCGCATGCCCCGGAAGTCCTCCAGAAGTCCTGCCCCTGGAAGACCTGCCTGTCTTCCACCGCACTGCTCAGGTTCTGAGGTCATGCTTGTGACCTCTCTGATTGAGTCCATCCATCTAGCATGCAGCCTTTCTCTCTTTCTTCTGCCTTCTACCTTTCCTAGCATTATTGTCTTTTCTAATGCGTTTCTCATGATGTGGATAAAGTATGACAGCCTCAATTTGGTCATCTTGGATTCCAGAGAGAGTTCAGGCATCATCTGTTCAAGGAGTCATTTATTTGTCTATTTTGCTGTCTACGGTATTCTCAGCACTCTTCTCCAGCACCACATCTCAAACAAATTGATTTTCTTCTTAGCCACTCTCTTCACTATCCAGCTCTCACATCTGTACATGTGATGGGGAATACAATCACTTAAATGATTCTGACCTTTTTGTTTAGTTGTGTATCTTTATTCCTTAGGATCATATATGCAGGGTGATTAAAAAAGAATGATGCTAAATGAAACTTATTCTAATTTGGTTTTGCATCATCCTTTTTGAATCACCCCATAACTTATTACTGAATATATCTTTCAAACTGTATAAGGTTCATTCTATGCTAATATATGCATCATAAAACAATACTTTATATTCTGCATCATTTATGTGTTTTGACTTTGATTAAGATGATAAAATTTTATAATGGATTTTAAAGGATGAGAAAGTTTTGAAAAATGATGTTATAATAAGCACTTGCAATCAATTATGCCCAACATTCTTATATTCTGCCCTTTGTTGTTTCTTCCCCCCAGGCATTCTGGCCATCATTTTCTACATTAGAAATGAGCATTTCATTTTCTTAAAGCAATATCTGTGCTTGTTTGCTCCCTGCACATGCACACGCACAATACAATGACCAGTTCTCAGGACCACCTGAGCTGGTCATCTTCTACAACCATTATCACCAAGACCCTCAGTGAAGACAAAGACTTCAGTGGGATGCATGGAGAACATATACCCACATCTCTTCATCCTTCACCAGCGATCATAGAGGATGTACAAGACAAGGATTTCCTTCAGAATAGTGCATCAGAAAATATGAATAGCCCAGTCGTCACAACAGTATTGACCAGTGTGAGTGAGGATTCCAGGGACCAGTTTGAAAATAGTGTGCTGCAGTTAACAGAACAGGATGAACTGGAAACCCCTGTCCATCAGGGCAACAAGGACAATATAGGTGGAGAGACCAACAGTGGAACAGAAGATATCAAAATTCAGTTCAACAGATCAGGCAGTGGAAATGGTGGTTTTCTTGAGGGACTCTTTGGCTGTTTGAAGCCCGTATGGAATATTATAGGAAAAGCTTACTCCACTGACTACAAGCTACAGCAACAAGGTAGACTCAGTAAGCACAATAAGGCCCCTTTTCTGGGTTTTAAAAATGTTTTTGAAGATAAAGCTCTGAGGCAGAGAGAAGAATTTGCGTCCAGAGTTACATTGGTGTAGCTTAATATTGGGCCATTTATTAGAGTTCTGTATGCTATGGGATGTGTGCATCATCACATGGAAATAGTTCTGTAAGTTCTTTCTGGTGTGGCAAGACCATATTCCTGGTGGTTCTAATAACCTCAAGCCATGTCATAGTAAGCCTTTTGGGGTCAACAAGAAAATAATATGAGCTTCTTAAAATGTAGTTAAGGCAAAATAAATATGCATAAATTCTACAGCAAGACATAGGGCAAACATGAGTGACCTATTCAGTTGATTAGTTTGGAAATCTCCATGTACAGTAGAGATGAATATTGAGAGTTTCTTTTTTGAAGTAAAATCCTTTTTAAAAACATGGATCTGATGTTGTTTTTCACCTGTGATCAGCTGCTCATTATATACTATATTCTCATCTATGAGCATTAAAGGCAAAATTAAACTTCACATATCAAAATTTTTCCAGTTTTCCTCAGTGTTCCTTTACTGTATACTTCATTCTGAAATCAGACTAAAATGCAGGGATCATGGTCTATGAACTTGGTACATGCATTGTTGTACATTGTTTATAATGGTTAATTTGACAGTCGGTGTACTCCATAGACCCACCCCTAAAGTCTTGTCATACCTAACGGTTAATAGGAACTATCAAAGCCAGTTTTTAGGCTGGTGATTTATCATGTTTGCTATCTTATCTCAGATTTTGCTCTTTTGTGGGAGGACTATCGAGTGATAGGATATGCTTTTTGTCTTTTGCTTAAAAAAAACTTTCTCTAGACGTAAGAATTTTGCACATCAGTTATGTTCAATAGGACAACAGAATACATAGACTGCATTTTTTTCCTTTTGTCACTTTTCAAAAAGCAAGTTTCTGCAGTCATAATGGATATGTATGTTTATTATCAGATTATGTTTATTATGTTTGTTATCAGATACATGGGAAGTCCCCTTTGAAGAGATTTCTGAGCTGCAGTGGCTGGGTAGTGGAGCACAGGGAGCTGTTTTCTTAGGAAAATTTCGATCAGAGGAAGTGGCCATCAAGAAAGTAAGAGAACAGAGTGAAACTGATATCAAGCACTTGAGGAAGCTGAAACATCCAAATATCATAGCATTCAAGTAGGTCTCACTGATTATCTTAACTCTTTCTAGAATAACCATGCATATTCAGACTTATAAACTGTGTGAGTCTTCAGATTATATCAATTCCTTTTATTCTTCAAAACATGAAAAAAAATCCTCACTACAAGGTAGAGTTTTATCTGTCCATGCTTGTTGATGGCAGTCTTACATTCATTTTGCATGGAAGGGTATAAAAAGTAGGTGATAACAATAAATACATACATTTTAAGTTAATATTCTTCCATTATTGGTGAATGAAGGACTAATGAACTCTTTTAGAGATGAATGCATCTGTAACTGCATACCAGTTATACAAACTTCAAAACTACTTGTCAGAATCAACAATAAACTTATGTATTATCTAGAAACCTTTGGATCTTTTATTACAAGAAACATTTTATTTTTCTTCTCTTCTCTTGCTTTGTGAAAGCTTCATTGTTAAGTAAAACAGGTTTGTTTTTTGTTTGTTTTTTTAAAATGAGCTGATTAAATGTTTCAGCCCTTTTATTATGGCCATTTAAGTGAAAGATCAATACCAGTTCATGAAATTTAAGGATGATTGTTTACACTGAAGTAGTCAGTTCTGAGGAGAGATTTAATTATTCTACTTACAAGTTAGGTCTATATCTGAACAACTGGTGAATAAGGAGTAGTCTGGTCTCAGAAAATAAATGCTCTGCAGTGCCCGTTACTAGTGAGGAGAATTGTGAACATCCAACATGTTTCTGTTGGATTTTGGTCATAAATTCCCATTGTCTTGAATTTGTTTGTTTGTTTTTATCATAGGGGCGTTTGCACACAGGCACCCTGTTACTGTATAATAATGGAATACTGTGCACAGGGACAGCTGTATGAAGTATTGCGAGCAGGTAGGAAGGTCACACCTCGTCTCCTTGTAGACTGGTCCACAGGGATTGCTAGTGGAATGAACTATTTACATCTACATAAAATCATCCACAGAGATCTCAAGTCACCCAAGTAAGTTGCTACTGTGTGTGACGTGCATATTAAATGTAATGAAATCTCACATAAAGCTTAAATTGCTGTCAGTCTGACACTTGATTTCTTGTGTTCTTCTTTTCTTTTGCAGTGTATTAGTTACTCACAATGATACAGTAAAAATTTCAGATTTTGGTACTTCTAAAGAACTCAGCGATAAGAGTACAAAAATGTCCTTTGCAGGGACTGTTGCCTGGATGGCTCCAGAAGTTATTCGCAACGAACCTGTCTCTGAAAAAGTAGATATATGGTGAATAATACTTGTAATTACTAGTCAGTTTCATTGTATTAATGCAGTGATTGTGAACTTTTAAGAGGCTGAGTGCCCAAACTAAAAGTTCTTCTGGCACCAGGTGTTACCTGGTGCCAGGGACAGGACTTCCATCCTCTGGGAGGTGGGACTTCTGGGGCGAGGGAGGGTCGAGAAGGAGGAGGAAGAAGCACGCGCCTTTTCCTCCTTCCAACCCATCCCCAGCTTTCAGCTGCCTCCTGGAGAGGCAGCTGGAGGCTGTGGAGGGTTGGGAAGGAGGAGGAACAGGCACACATCTCTTCCTCCTCCTCTCTCCGCTGCATGCTGGGGGAAATGACATCATGTACCATAGGTTCACCTTCACGGTATTAGTGCTTCATTTTTTTATTAAAACAACCCTTGTGTTATCAGGATTTGGCATTGCTGGAAGATTTCATATTTAAAAAGAGAAAGGTTTATAACCATTTTTCCATAGTGTGCTCTCTGGAAAATGTTCTTTAAAAAAAAAGAGTCTAAGGCTTAACTTAGATGTTAAAAATGTTTTCTAATTTTTTATCTGTTTCCTTTCTCTTTCATTTCAGGTCATTTGGGGTAGTTTTGTGGGAGCTTCTCACTGGAGAGATTCCATATAAGGATGTTGACTCCTCAGCCATCATCTGGGGTGTAGGAAGTAATAGCTTGCACCTTCCTGTGCCCTCTACTTGCCCAGATGGATTCAAAATTCTTATGAAACAGACATGGTAAGAGATGCTACCAGTGTGGCCCGCTGGTAGTCTGCACAGTTCCCATCCCCAACCTGACCTCAGTGAAAGTTTTTAGAATCATCAGAATCAAATCAGTGCTGAGATTTCTATTTGGACTCAATATGACAGTGATCACAAGAATAAGCCATCACGGTCTGTTACATGAATGTCTAGGGCAGGGGTAGGCAACCCTTTTGAGCCGGGGGCCGGGTTGCTGTCCCTCAGACAACTGGGGGACCGAAGCCAAAAAATAAATAATTAATTTAAAAAATTAAATAAATAAATAAACCGGGACAAATGTAGGACAAAATTTTCAAATGGAGGGCATTTTTTTAATAAAAAATGGAGGACATGCAAAAAATTTTGCTGATTTTTAAAAAAATGTTAAGATAAATGCATGTTTCTGAGGCTTCTATAGACAATTGCCCCACCATGCCCCTCGCGCGAGATGCCAAAGGCCCCGGCGGCAATTGGTGGCAGGACTGGGCTGGGGCCAGTCCCAAGGCCTCGCCGGGCCGCATCCGGCCCGTGGGCCGCAGGTTGCCTACCCCTGGTCTAGGGCATGGTTTAAAACTGCTTTAGGCTCAAGCATGTTAATTAACATGAATTCATTATGATTGCTACAGATAGTGGGTTACTAAGTACAGATCGTTCTACTTGTTTAAAGTCTGCATTCACTTTTAGAACGACAGCTAAGTACTGTACTAAACATATTGAAATACTGGGATTTTACAGATAATCATATGGATAGATTTTGCAGGCAAAGTGCTGAATGAGGTATGCACAAAAGGGTACAGAAACAATGCAGCATAGAAAGGGGTGAGTGGAATTTAGCAATTCCTTTCAGGCTGACACTTCAGGACTTTCATACTGTCAAACTGTTTAAAAAATCTGTATCAGATCTCTTTGGAGATTTATTACCAGGATCATACCTGTGTCTGTATCCCATTACACTGATACTACCCCCACAACTTTTTTCTTGACTACCTGTGGCTATTGTACTCCATTAGTGCATCTGAAGAAATAGATTGAAATCCATGAAAGAACATGCTAAAATAAATCTGTTAGTCTCAAAGGTGCTGCTAGATCCCCTGCCCATTGTTGTCGCAACAGGCTACTGTGGCTGTCTTTTTGCAAAATATAGAGAATTCAGCTTATGCTTTGTCAGGAAGGAGAAAGAAGAGTGGCTACATGGAGTGGCTACATTATTTAGGAGGATGCAGCAGATTGATAATGTAAACATCTAGTAAATATTTCTATTTAGTGTTTTGTGGAGGAATTGCCTTGCTAAGTATGAAAGTAGAAGCATGGAGCCTATTATTTATTTATTGCATGCTAAAATCTTGTCCATTTTTTTGCTTTTTGAGGTATTTTAATAGATAATGAAATTACAGTTCAACTTAAAACAGAACCGTTAATTAAAATGCTCTTAACAGACTCATAATTATGTTTTAACGCTGGTTGGTCTTCATCCTCTTCTCTATTTCTTTTGACAGGCAAAGTAAGCCCAGGAATCGGCCTTCTTTCCGACAGACACTTATGCACCTTGACATTGCATCTGCTGATGTGTTAGGTACCCCTCAGGAGACTTATTTCAAGTCTCAGGTAAATCTGTAATGTCTGCTAGCAATAGACACTTCAGAAATTGTTAGCATGTTATGTGTACTTTAAGCTTAGATGCTAGCAGCAAAGAAAAATAAAGCAGAAACAAGGCCAGGGAGTAATAATGAGGGCAGGTGGGAACGTGATGAAGTTGCAAAAACTGGAGCACATTCAAGTGAACCTACATATATAACATGAAGGATATTGGAATGAAATGTTCCTTTAGGAGAACTTCAAGCCTGTATGTGGAGAGGTATTGAAAAGGATGTAAAGAAACAAGAAGGCAGTTTCCACAAAGGTAATCTTGTTCATTTATAGCACTAAGAAGTCCACTGCTGTAGTACATTAGATGTTAGTTAGTATATAGTGGCAGACGTTTTCGTGCATGTCCAATCTACTTGATCAGATGCTGGCTTCCTTGTTGGAAACCAGTGCTTACTGATAGATTAAGATTGAAGAGCAGGGAAGAGGATATAAACTAAGTAAGTGAGACTGAAAGACAATAAGTGTCTTTAATATAGTCTTAATAAAAAGTTATGTGCCTTAAAGACTTACAAATATGTTTGGCACACATATAGTAAGATACATATACTGTAAGAAGGGGAACACTGTTCTTCCTAAGGTGATATCGGTTACCTTGGAAAGCATGCCATGCTCACCAGTGCTATTCAAAGACACAATAGAATTGGTGTAGCTAAATTGCAGTGATACAGCACTATTGCCATAATCTAGCAAATGAGGCCTCTGTGTCTAAGGGCATGTGGGTGTATATTGATACTCCATTTATATCATTATGCTCAATGTGACTGCACTGAACATAGTCTCCTGCGTCATGAGGGATTACACAGGTAGGAATGTATATCAATTGTACACTATTAACACCTGAACACTAGAGCCAAAAAAACCCCTGTATCTTTTGAAATAATGTAATTCACGTTTAGTGTTATCAGATCATCTTTCATGATAGTACTTTTCTTGCCTGAAAGATAATGTATGTACTCCTGATGGCAAACCTATGGCACGTGACACTGTTTCCTCTGACATGCAGCGGGGAGAGGAGGAGGAAGAGACAACTCTTCCTGGCCTCTCTGGAGACAACTGAAGACTGGAAGCAGCACAGGGGGAGGAGGAGGAAGAGGCTTGCAGCTGCTCCTCCTCCTTCCCAACCCTCCCCAGCCTCCAGCTGCCCCTCCAGCGACAGCTGAACTCTGGGAAAAGCGCAGGAGAGGAGGAGGAGGAGGAAGTGGAGCGCGCCTGTCCTCCTTTCCCCCCCAGCCTCCCTGGGCCTTCAGCTGTTTCTGGAGAGGCAACTGAAAGTCGGGGAGGGTGGGGGGGAAGTCCCACCCCCAGAGGGCGGAAGTCCCACCTTTGGCACCAGGTAGCACCCAGTGCCGGAAAACCTTTTAGTTTGGGCCCTCGGCCCTAAAAGGTTCACCATCACTGGTATATATCATTTCCTTCCATGTTTGTGTGTCTGTGCCTTTAAGATACCTGTTGACATATGGCAGCCCCATGAATTTCATAGGGTTTTCTTAGGCAAGAAATCTCCAGAGGTGGTTTTGCTAGTCCCTTCCTCTGAAATATAACCAACAGTACCTGGTATTCATTAGTGGTCTCTTATCCAAGTATTCACCTGGGCTTACCCTCCTTAGCTTCCAAGATCAGATGAGATGTGGTGTCTTTAGGGTATCCAAGTGGATAAAATCACTCAGATCCTCTACAACATGGATGCTGCAGTTGATACAGGTCAGCTGGATGCAACCTTGGCCCCTGCTTGCCCAGTATTATAGGATATGTTTCAATTTGTACAACCTGATGATGTGGACAGAATCCTTGGGGAGGTTAGAGCCACCACATGCAGAGTCGATCCTTGTCTATCTTGACTGTTGAAAGCAGTCAGAAGAGGACTGGCCAACTAGGTAAGGGAAGTAGTGAATGCCTCACTACAGCAAGGCAGATTCCAAGCTTTTCTAAAAGAGGCTCTGGTGAGACCACTATTAAAAAAATCACCCCTTCACCCCACCAGATTGGAGAACTATCAGCCAGTCTCAAATATCCCCCTTTCTGGCAAGGTGTTGGAATGTATGGTGGCTTCCCAGCTCTAGGGGTTCCTGGATGAAACAGATTATCTAGATCCATTTCAATCTGGCTTCAGACCTGGCTATGGGACAGTGACAGCTTTAGTTGCCTTGGTGGACGACCTACGCAGGGAACTTAACAGGGGAGATGTATCCCTGTTGGTTGTGCTGGACCTCTCAGTGGCTTTCAGTAGCATCAACCATGGTATCCTTCTGCGTCGCCTCTCTGGGATGGGGCTTGGGGGCACTTTGTTACAGTGGTTTCAGCCCTTCTCGGAGGGGTGAACTAAGAAGGTGATGTTGGGGGAATCCTGTTCAATCCCCTGGCCAATGTCTGTGGTGTCCCTTGGGGTTTTGTTCTGTTCCCAGGTTATTTAACATCTACATATAACTGGAGTGTGACGTCACTAGTATGCTGATGACACCCAAGTCTTATCTCTCCTTTCCATCTGACTCCAAGAAAGCTGTCTCTGTACTAAACCATTGTCTGCTATGGATAATGAGGGTGAACAAACTGAAACTTAATCCAACCAAGGCAGAGATGCTCCTGGTCAACTGACCAGGAAGACAGATCAGGGAATAGGGACTCAGCTTGTGTTGGATGGGGTTACAATCCCCATGAAATCTCAGGTTTGCAGCCTGGATTTGTTCCTGTGGCCAGGAGTGCATTTGCATAGTTAAAACTAGTGCGCCAGCTGAGCCCATTCCTTGAGAAGTTGAATCTGGCTACAATGACGCATGTCTTAGACTGTTGAAATACACTTTTATGTGGGACTACCCTTAGAAACTGTTTGGAAACTTCAGCGGGTACAAAATGCTGCCAGGCTGTTGACTAGGGCTGGCTGGCTACAGGGATCATGTGACTCCCCTACTGAAACAGCTGCAGTCTGTTTCTGGGGAGAATTCAAAGTGCTGGTTTTGATCTTTAAAGCCCTATCAGGCTTGGGTCCAGACTAACTGAAGGACTGTATCTCCCTATACAAGCCAGCCTGAGCCCTAAGATCAACAGGAGAGGGCTTTCTCCCAGTCCCACCACCTTCACAGGTTTGGTTAGTGAGGATTCAGGACAGAATCTTCTCCATGGCTGCTCCCAGACTGTAGAACTCCCTTCCACGGGAGATCAGTTTGGTCCACTCCCTGCTCTTTTTTTGCTGATGGCTGAAGACATTTTTATTTAGGCAGGCATTTGGTGGATTAATTTTACTTCTGTTTTGCTGTTAATGCTTTATGGTTTTTATTGGTTTTAACTATGTATCTTTAATTTATGTTTTAATATTAATAATATTTAATTGTTTTTAATTTTTGTAATCAATTTTTTTACTTCTGTCTTTTTAAATTATTGTAACTTGCTGTGAATCCCATGGTGGGGAAAGACAGGATATAAATTCTTCAAATAAATACATAAATAAGTATTTTCAGATATTATTTTATTTATTTATTTCTTTATCAAAATATTTTCTTCCTAAACATTTTATTTGATTGTATGATTATTTTGTTATTGCAGAAAGACATGTGAGGGCAGATAGTATTTATTGTTCTAATCAAGATACCTATTCTATATTGTAATGCAAACCCATAGAAATTGTGGGTGTGAAGTATAGTGCCAAATAAATATTTGTTTCTTTGTTTTGCTGTGCTTTGCATCGTCTGGGTTTGAATCCTCTCTCAGCCATGTAAACCCACCGGTTGACCTTGGGCATGTCCCACTCTCTCAGCCTCAAAAGATGACAGTGGCAAACCCCCTCTGAAGAAACTTGCCAAGAAAACCCCATGATAAGTTTAGCTTAGGGTTACCATAAGCCAGAAATGACTTGAAGACACACAACAACAAACAACAGTTAAAAAGCAGTTGATTGGAGATAATGAGAAGGAATTGAACTGTAGACAGAAATGAAATGCAATCAATTTTATTTGCAAGTTATATGTCTTCAAACTGAATCCAAGTTTCAGTTAAAATTAGACAGTATTAGAGGGCTAAGCTTGGTAAAATGATAGCTGCTGGCCTATTGATGCAAGCCTTCAGAGGTTTGTTGGCATACTAGTTGGGAACTAGTAAACTCTTGTTTTCTGATAATAGTGCACCTGTTCTTGGTGCAGTTTGTAACTGCTATTAATTATGTTACATCACCATCAAAATGTAAAATTGTTCTGGCAGGCTGAATGGAGAGAAGAAGTGAAGAAACACTTTGAAAAGATTAAAAGTGAAGGAACTTGTATACACCGGTTAGATGAAGAACTTATTCGTCGTAGAAGAGAAGAACTCAGGTCTGTTCCTCTTATTTAAGAGTGTATGATAAACCCTTTTGGTTCAGATCTTATTTATTTTATGTTTACTTTAGTGTTCTCCTTTAATCAGCAACCATCCTGTTCCTTTTGGTAAGCCCACAAAAATGACTGTTCATAGATATATCTTGCAGGAATTTATCAAATCGCTTAGTAAGGTGGTTAATATTTTTTTTTCATGGGAATCATCTCAGTACATATTGTGTGAAAAATAATCTTTGGTCCATTTTGAATGCCTGGTAATTTGTTTCACTGAATGTCCTTGAATTCTAGCATTTTGGGAGAGAAATCATCTTGCATTTAATCTGTAAAGAATGAACTGAAGCCTGATTCTGTTTTTTCAACATGCAAATGCTTTCATTATGCTTGCTTATTTTAGATGTTGGAAATGACATATTTAATGAGAAAGAATTCTTCATTGGTACCTGCTGTCCTTATGAGAGAGGCCATTTAACTGTTAACACTGGTTTTCCTTTTGTTCCCCTGACAGGCATGCCTTGGATATTCGTGAACATTATGAGAAGAAACTGGAGAGAGCCAATAATTTGTATATGGAGCTCAGTGCTATCATGCTACAACTAGAGATTCGAGAAAAGGAGCTCATTAAGTATGTGCATCCACATACATTCTAGACCCATGTGATAAGATTATAAATACTGATTATTCAGATTTACTGTATCTGTGTGTGTGTATATGTGGGAGAAGGTGTGACTTGCCAAAGGTTGCCCAGTGGGTTTCCATGGCTGAATGGGGATACGAAACCTGGGCTCCTGCCACACTGCAGAAATAAAGGAGTTTGAAACCACTTTAACTGCTATGACTCAGTGTTGTGGAATTCTGGGATTTGCAGCTTTGTGAGATATTTAGTCTTTCCTATCGGAGAGGTCTGGTATTCCATCAAACTACATATCCCAGATTTCCATAGCATTGAGCCATGGAAGTTAAAGTGGTGTCAAACTGCTTTATTTCTGCAGTGTGGTAGCAGCCTGTCTTTCAGAGTCCTAGTCTAACACTGCACCACACTGAGGTGCGCTCTGTGTGTGTGTGTGTGTGTGTGTGTGTGTGTGTGTGTGTGTGTCTACCTGTGTATTTGCTGAAGGCCAAATGAAATTTATTTCAGTACTGCAAGAAGGAATTTTGTCTACACTAGATCACCTACTTTTTTCCTAAACAAAATTTTTAAGGGGAGCCCTGGTGGCGCAGTGGTTAAATGCCAGTACTGCAGCCAAAAAACAAACAGCTTCATACTGAACTAGTAGTGTCTGAGCAGTTTACAACTGTAAGCTAATTGCCCCCAACAATCTGGGTACTCACTTTAGTGACCTTGGAAGGATGCAAAGCTGAGTCAAGCTTGAGCCCTGGCTAGTATTGAACTCGCAACCTTATGGTTTTGAGTGAGTGCTGCAGTAAAGGCATTTAACCACTGTGGCACCAGGATGCCACTCACTCATAGTTACAAGGTTGTGAGTTTGATTTCAGCCAAGACTCTAGGATCAGCTCAGTCTGGCATCCTTATGAGGTCACTAAAAAGAGTACCCAGCTTGCTGGGGGCAGTTAGTTTACATGTTGTAAACTGCTTAGAGACTGTTTAGTTCAACATGAAGTTGTATAGAAATGCAGCTGCTATTGCTATTTTCTATTGAAGTTGGCAATTGTTTTGGACATTCTTGTAGTTGGAATGTTTATCTGAACCTGGGCTCCTGTTCCTGTTAAGAATTAGTTTGTCTTTTCCATATACTGAGATTAACACTTAGCTTGACTTTGTACAGTGCTGTGTATAATTACAGCGCTTTAGAAATAAAGTTTAATAATAATAATAAAAATAGATAAAAGTTTGGAAAATTGATGGACTGACTGACACATACCTGGAGTAAATATTCCAGTAACTTTCTTCTGCTGTGAGAATTTTACTTCTGTCTTTTTAAATTATTGTAATCCACCTTGAATCCCATTGTGTGAGAAAGGTGGGATATACATCCTCGAAATAAATGAATGAATGAATGAATAAATGAATGAATAAATAAATAAATAAGTTTGGGGATTAATTTTATTCTACTTGAAGGCGGGAACAAGCTGTGGAGAAGAAGTATCCTGGGACGTACAAGCGTCATCCAGTTCGACCAATAATCCATGCCAATGCAGTGGAAAAACTGATGAAGAGGAGAGGAGCCTGCCACAAGCCTGGATGCCAGACTAAGCGGTGAGCCAGATAACAAAATCATATTGAAGTGCTTCTGCTTTTTGCAGTGAGCTGATCTACAGAACGTTGGACAACAATGCTAATCACTAAAGTGATACTAATTTTTTGATTGGTGGCAACCAGATAATGGAAAAGGAGATGCACAGTTTTTGTGTTCTAATCAATAATGGGAAAGCTTTGGAAATGGAGATGAGATGCAATTTAATAGCAGAGTATTCTACCACTGTGTTTTTCTGGTGACAGTTTAATAATTTCAGTTTACCCATCTTTTGTATTTTAAGGATTTAGCAGTATAATTTTTAATTCAGGTAAAATAATTGTGCTGGAGCAAATACACTAAAGGGGCATGTAGAGAGCTTTCATTTTAGAAACTGGGAGTAATATTTTAACATTTTGTCAGCTGCCATTGAGAGCGGTGCATATCAGCAGTGGCTCAACTCTTGGCTAGGGAACACAGTGCCAAAGGGGCTAGCATAAGCAGAAACTTAAGAGCAGGGGTAGGCAACCTTTTTGAGCCGGGGGCCGGGTTGCTGTCCCTCAGACAACTGGGGGGCCGAAGCCAAAAAATAAATAATTAAATAATATAGAACAACATTTTCAAATGAAGGGCACATTTTTAAAAAATGGAGGACATGCGAAAAAAATTGATGATTTTTAAAAAATGTTAATATAAATGCATGTTTCTTAGGCATGATCAAAATGGAGGACATTTGGGCCTCAGAAGCTGGCTGATATCAATATCATCATCATCATCATCATCACTATCATTGTTAAAGCAGACCTTTTAGCATTAAAAGCACCGAAAATACACAGCAATGCACTTTGGAAAGTCACACTGTCTCACCTTCAGAAAGAGTGAGTGCATGTCTCTGAAACTGACTGATATCATCATCATCATCATCATCATCATCACCACCACTATCATTGTTAAAACAAAGCAGACCTGTACAAATGGAATGGACATCCTCCTCCACCTCCTGCTACTCTTCTTCTTCTTCTTCTTCTTCTGCCTCCTCCTCCTGCTCCTTCCTTCCTCCCTCCTCCTCCTCCTCCTTCCTCCTCCTCTTCCTCCTTCCTGCTCCTTCCTTCCTTCCTCCCTCCTCCTTCCTTCCTTCCTTCCTTCCTTCCTCCCTCCCTCTTCCTCCTGCTCCTTCCCTCCTCCTCCTCTTCCTCCTCCTTTCCCCCCGCCCCCTTCCTTCCCTGCCTGCGGCTGTCTGGCAGCCACAGGAAGGAGGAGGAGGACCCCTGCCCTCTTTCTGCCCTGCCCAGAGGAGGCCAGGCAGGGCGAAGGAGCCTTGCTGAAGCGGGGCTCCTTGGCCCTGCCTGTCCACCGGCTGAGGGCCTCTCGCGTGAGAGGCCCGGTCCTGCCGCCAATTTGCACCGCGTGGGCCTTTAGTCTCTTGCGTGGCAGCCTTTTTGGCCCTGCGCTGGCGGCAATCGGCGGCAGGACCGGGCTCAGGCCGGTCCCAAGGCCTCGCGGGGCCGGGGGTTTCCAACCCCCGCTTAAGATTCTCTGTAGCCTTTGAGTATACCACAGCAGCAAATCAGTGGATAATGGGCAGCTATAGAAAGAACTCTCCACCCCACCACCAGTTACTGAAGGTTTCATTATACTCTCATGTTTTTGACAGTGGATCCTGCAGCTCTGGCTTTGGAATCTGTAGCCTTGCATAGGAACATAATTTAACATTAATTCCGTCCTGTTTTGCAGTACAATTAGAGGAGGAAGGTCACAAACTTTGGGCCTACCCAGAAGTTCAGGGAAAACCACCACCTACTCAGAGGCAGTACTGTTCTGGAGAAGAGGGGGTGAAATTTTTCCTCTTCCTCATCACTTTCACTATCAGAGCTCACGGCAAACCCTGTCATCTCTGGGGCCACCATTTGAAGGAGAGACACAGGGCTGCTTATCACCTGGATTGAACAGAGTGGCCTTACACCCTAAGCAGCAGTAGTGGTAATAATGCTGATGAGAACAGTAGAACACAGTTTTGTTTATAGTTATATTCTCCCTTTCCCTCTGCCCCCAACTATGATTCACAGAAGCAGACGAAAGGCACAGACTAACTATCTCAGTTCCTGATTCTTCAGCAGAAGGTTGCAAGAGGATGAAAGAATTATGTATCATTTCCAGTGCGGGTGGGAACCACAGTGGCCCCTTAGGACTGGGATGATATTCTCCCTACCCCCCCCCCCCTCAAAGCCAGATGGCAAATAATTAACTTCTCCTAGAAAAGAGTCCTGAAAGTTCTTCCCTGGCCATCAGCGCATCTAGGGTATCTTCTTGATGGCTAGTGCCTCAGTCTTCAAGAGCAGTGAACTAATTATGGAAATCTCCAAAAGAAAAGATCCACCTAAGAAAAGGATTCAGCAAATTAGCAAAGGTAGTGGGTTCCATCTAGTTGTCATCTGTAATGGTGGTGGCATCCCTGCATGCCTGCATACCCAAATGTGTCACCACTCCAAAATTACATTATAATAACTTTTAAAGTATATTTTCTTTCTAAAACATGAGTTTTCCCTTCTGCAGAGCAGCATGATAACATAGTGACTGCATGGTGCAAAAGGCTGATAGAACTCTATTAAAGCCTTTTCCTTCAAATTGCAGTATGGCTTTTTTGAAGGGGGCTAAATATGAACACTCTTTAAAGCTTTAAATAGTATTCAGTCTTTTGTCATTGTGACAAATGCCACTAACACCAATAGAAGTATCCAAGATCGTATCAATAGAAAGATTAAAAATTGCTTATAATATCAACTACTAGTTATTTTGCCATGATGAGATTTAAGCAGTTGCTGGCTTTAAGCTTCTGCAGGAGTAGAGGTCTATCTTAGAAGGTTCACCTGAAATTTCTGATAGATACTATTGGTTCTTATCTATTCGGGGGATTTTCTAACTCTCACTGCTAACTTTTCTGCTTTCACCCACAGACAAATGAGACAAATATTCTTAGGCATCTCAAATATTCATAGAATATTGGTGTCTTGAGATATGTTGGCTTATTGGTTTTCTGTAGATTTCATGGTGATGAAAGAATTGGGCTGACAAGAGTGCAGATAGATTTAATAAAATGTATATTTTGAGCAAACATTCCCCAGAGGCCATGTAAAATTTTAGATTTAGCGATAGTGATGGCAAGAAATAATGTATTTGTTTTGCAAAATGCCATCCATTTTGAGTTGGTGGCAGCTGATCAGCACCAAGCCTTCCTGGATTGCACTGTCCTTTTCCATCTCATTTTATTCTAATTTCTCACTTGGCTTGATTGTCCTGTGGGTTCCCTATACCAGAACAGTGTTAGAATGTGTGCATTCTCTGGAGTGTGCAGTGAAGAGATCTGTAAAGAACGTAAACCAGTTCTTTCTGGACAATGTATCTGGTCAGAGTTCAGGAAGTTTTTTTTATCAGGTCACTTTTTCATGGTGGGGCTGAAAGACTGTGATTAAATGTCATGAAAGTTATGACATTATATTCAACAATTCTCCTGTGACCTGCCTCCCATGCTGTTAATATCTATATGAAATTGCTGAGAGATGAGATTTAAAATGTCATCAATACACTTTGGCTTTGTTTTACTTCAGATCAGCGGTGTGCAACATGTAGGCATGAACCACATAAGACCGCCCTGAGGGCCTACACTAGATCTAGATGTGTTATGGATACATTGAACTGTTGTCTGGAACTTGTCTGGAATAGATCATTAGGTGGATAAAGGTTAATAAAATAAAGCTCAGTCCAGATAAGACAGAAGTGCTATTAACATAATAGTTTTTAAAGTCCAGTGACATGATATTCAGCGTGTTGTGCCTGTATAAGGCTCTTTCTGAAGGAACACTTTGCAGTCTGGCAGTGTTGCCTGATCTGATATTGCTGTTAGATTGTAAGATTACCTTCTTCTTTAACACCTGTGTCTGATAGGTCAACTTGCTCCTTCTTGGAGAGTGAAGCAGTAATTAATGCCCTAATACAACCAGATTAAATTATTTTATTATATTATATATGGAACTTCTCTTGAAAATGATCCAGAAACAATAGTTCAAAATGCAGTGACCAGATTGGTAACAGGTAGTAACAACTGTTAACATATTATGTCAGGATTTAAAAACTTCACTAACTACCAGCTTACTCCTATGCCCAATGGAGGTTGCCTTTATTTGACCTTTAAAATATTTTTTTGGTTACCACCAGCTAGTTGCCACAAGCTGATAGCTGGACAGTGGGGAAAAAGACCTTTTCTTTAGTGATGCCCAGACTGTAAATTTTCTTATGAATCATGCTTGACATGACTTTATTTTTATGGTTTAACTACGTAGCAGAGTTGGTCCTGTTGCAAGTTTTCAGTGGCATTTAATCATGTTTGTGATATTGGTTTCTGGATTAAATTATAGTAGTCATACTCTTCTTTTTAATCTCTCTTTTTTAAAATTGTTTATTATTTCTTTCATTGTATATTGTAATTTTTTTAAAGCTTCCACATGGCTTTGGCAGTATGGAAGGATATTAATTTAGGAAATGAGTGAATATGTCGATCACCCTGCAAAAGATAACACTGCAACTGAGAATATCAGAAATGGGGTTTCCTTTAGGCACAATTGATATTTTTAACACAATTATGCTAGTAAACTGCTAGATTACAGAACCGCAACTTGAGCCAGGAGTGGCTTTTCTCAAGTAGCAGCTTGCAATAGTAGAGAAAGAGATCCAAAGACAGGTTGTGTTTCGGAATGAAGGATGATGTGTGTGTCCTCCTTTTTAAAGATAAAAAAAAGTAATTGGATGCAAACATACAGATAATTTTATTTAAATATAAAGTATGAAGGCTGCATGCACGAAACAAGCTTGCATGCATTTATTCAATCTATTCAGTTGTTGTTTACCTTCAAGTCGTTTCAGACTTATGGCAAGCCTAAGGTTGTGAAGTTATCATGGGGTTTTTTGGCAAGGTTTCTTCAGAGGTTTGCCATGGCCATCCTCTGAGGCTGAGAGAGTGTGACTTGCCCAAGGTCAACCAGTGGCCAAGCAGAGATTCGAATCCTGATCTCCAGAGTCATAGTCCAGTGCTCAAACTACTACACCATGCTGGCTCTCAAGATGTTGTTAATGATGAAAGAGATAATGTGACAAAACTCCATGCAATTAAGCCTAATAAATATCTTAATTGTAACAAAGAACATGTTTTATTTTACATCCTTTTCTAGGCCTGACTTGCTGAAATCAGATGGGATATCCAACACTGAAGTGGTGCCTAGCGGTTCTCCCCTTTCAGGGAGTCCCAAAATGTCAGTGCTTAGTAGTAAAGGCCGCTACCGCAGCAAACCACGTCACCGACGAGGAAATAGCAAAGGCAGCTACAATGATTTTGCAGGGATCTTGAAAAACCAGTCAGCACGAGATGACTTGGCCCAGCCAGCTCACCATCAGCAGCTTCACCCCCACCATCATGGGCATCATCCCCGGCTAAACCTACATGGACAGGACATAGCAAATTGTGCTAACAATCTTCGGTATTTTGGACCTGCTGCAGCCTTGCGTAGTCCCCTTAGTCATCACGCCCAACGGAGGATGTCTGGCTCTAGCCCGGATATTATCTCTGCTGCTATGGAAGCCGATTCACGGAGAAATCTGGAGGAGAAGGATGGGGAGGATTCGGCTGATCATTGGGAATGTTGTCAAAAGGGTACATACAGTCTCTGCCCAGAGTGCAGAATGGGGACAAATGGTACAAACCAAGGACAGTCACTTGAGCCAGGACTTAAAGCACCCTCATATGAGCCATTGTTTGCAAATGGGCAGTTTCCTGCAGAAAGGGAGGAAGGTGAATTTAGCAGCCACAGGTCAGTGTCTTCTCTTGGCTCTTCTCATCCTGTGACCACTTCAGGACTGCCGTGTAAAACACGACTCGTTCCAAAGGTAAGGCCCTTACTTTAACCTTCCCAGAAACAATGGAATATAACAAAACAAAATCTGTTTTCTGATGCCCATTGATTTTAATAATAATAATAATAATAATAATAATAATAATAATAATAATAATAACTTTATTTATATACCACCTTTCCTGTAGATCAAAGCGGTTTACAATACAACAGTTACGTGACACATGTCACAGTACAAGACAGTAAAAATTACGTTAATTACAAATCACAATTTCATACAGATAGCATAAAAACCTGAGCCATATACAGATCATTAAAACCATCAGTTATGGGGGGGACTTCCTCATCTAAACAGAGTCGGAAGGGAAAGCTGCTTGAAAGAGGTGGATTTTTAATGCCCTCTTAAAGGCTTACTGTGGAACAGAGTCAGATATTTTCTGGGAGTGCGTTCCAGAGGGGCTGTTGCCGTATAGGCCCTCCGATGTGTAGCTGCTAGTTTTACCTTGGGGCAATCAAGTAAAAGTTTCCCTGTTGTTCTGAGTGTGCGGGGCGGATTATGTAGGGAGAGGCGCTCCCTTAAGTAACTCGGGCCCAAGCCATATAGGGCTTTATAAGTGTTTTTTTTACTGGCCATGTGTAAGTAACTTGTGCTGTATAGAATTAAATCTGAAGACTTCACTTAATGAAGATTACTGTCATACAAACTTAGTTCCATATTCAAAGTTTGGAAGTAACATGTTACAAGTAATGATGCATTTTAGGATTGAGAGCATAATGTTATTCCTTTGATGAAATAGCATAATGCTTAATAACAGTTGCCTTTTTACAGTAACATTTACTCATTACACCTACAGCATTGTTTTGGAGGAGTTTAAATCCACATATGATATATTTTAAAAGGCAGCTTTTTAATGTAACAGTTTATTTTTGAAAAGTTATAAACATTACCTCCATTGGGGTCCATATGTTTGCAATCTTTAGAAGTAACTGGCAAATAACATTACATTTTGTCTGCCTGCCAGAGTGGTGATGAGTCTTCAGAAGAAGAAGAAGGAGAAGTGGATAGTGAAGTGGAATTCCCACGAAGACAGAGGTAGACTTGTAAACTACTCATATTTTATCCTCATTGCTATACTAAGATTTGAGTTAATAAAAGAGGATGAAAAGAGAATTTCATTATGGCATAATAGGAACTTGATGGGTTTATTTTAACATTATATGTTCTCCATATACATGAATATGTGAATGAAAATATGCTCACAAAACAAACAAAATATTTTTATGGGTAATAGTTATTTTACACTGGTGGCATTTCGTAACACTATTATTTATAATGGGATGGATCCTAAAATAAGTTGAAGTAAAGTTCACAATAGAAAAGTTTCTTGTATCTTTTTCTACCTTGCATATCTGAAAAGGCTTTGGAACGTTGGAAGGGAATTCCAGTGGTGTTTCTGTTGAGGGCGGGGAGAATAATCCAAAGTAGTGCAGACCTATATTCATATTTAAATGATTCTCCAAATGATCCCCCTTGAGCCAACAGTTTCCAGTTGAGCCTGCTAAAGATTTGAAATAGTTTGGTTCAGCATGAAAGCAGGAATTGTACTATAAGATGATTTCAAATGTGAGAATGTTGCAGAAATATTTTGCATAGTGGTTAGAACATTTTTTATCAGTGTGACTTTTTTAACATTTAGAAAATATATGTTGTTGTCTAGTACATTACTACTTAGAATCCTGACTCAAACATGTCAATTAAGACTCTTACAGTAAAAGAGGCTGCAAGATCCTATTGCTCAGTTAAATTAGGAGAACTTCACTTGTGGCAAATGGTTACACAGAACATGGCCACATAGCCCGAAAAACCCACAAAAAACTCTGGTTAGACAGAATATTTTTCAAGTCCTGTATATAATATGTATCCTTTTAGGAATGTCAGAACTGACCTACATACTCTTGTTTGTGTTATTGTGCTCATTACATCAGTTTCAGGTTTTGAATAAAGTCAAAGTAATTAACATGTTATGCATTTGCAGACCACATCGCTGTATCAGTAGCTGTCAGTCCTACTCGACTTTCAGCTCTGAAAATCTCTCTGTGTCTGATGGAGAGGAAGGTAATACCAGTGACCATTCCAATAGCCCAGATGAGCTTACCAACAGAAAGGAAGATCAGTTGGCTGACAAGCTGGATGATATGCTGTCACAGACTCCAGAAATTCCTATTGAGATATCTACTCAGTCTGATGGTCTTTCAGATAAGGAGAGTGCTGTACGCAGAGTGAAAACACAGATGTCATTCGGCAAGTTATGTTCAGAGGAGCATGGATACGAGGTTAGCAACACCCTCCTTTTTTTTGTTTATGTGGGTAAAAAATTAACTGCTGATTGGAAACTAGTGATGTCAGCTATTTAAAGCATTTTCTTTTTATCACCCATGTCTTAAATGATTTGATTGTCCTATTATTGTATCTTTGATTCTCAGATAAGTTAACTTTTAAAAGTTCACAGAAAAAAGATTTCCCATCACTATCTTCTCCAGTAGTCATCCGAAAAGCCTCTCCAAAGAATGCAGTGGGCCTCTTGAACAGTGTTGTATGGAACTCGTATGAGAAATAAAGCTCGAACTTTTTCCTTTTGTTAATTTTAAAAAGTTATCTTAATATTCATATCTGATATTGAATGGTTTCTGTGCTCTTGCAGCCCATATTGTTCAGGAGAGTTCTTTGATCCTTCAGAGAGGCTTTTTATGGGAGGATACAGGGAGCAGAGAAGGCTACAAGGGAGAGTGGAAGATGAGAAACTTCCTTTCAGGAACCATGTTTACATAGATTTTCATACTATTAAAATCTCAGTTGTAAGCTTTTGAAATCTTGAAGAGGGAATGTGTAAGCCAATACTATTTAATCAATAAAAGCTATCACTTATTAGGATACAGGGCCATCTTACACATTTTTACATTAGTATGTGACAAAGTAGCTCTAAAAAATAAACCAATCCACCTTTAATTCATAGCCCAATTGATTAAATTGGTTTGCCACCAATTTTAAATATGCCCTCATTGATTATTTAGCTTCTAGAGAACTGCAGCCATGTTCAGCTGAAATTCTTTGGAAGTGTATCTCCAGCAGACTGTTGACACCCGTACACAAGCTGGGAAATGACCAGTGACATGGGCATTCCATAGCTTCTATTCTGTCTTCAAAAATTCACATAGGAGATTATGGCACAGTAAAGTCCTGCCGGATAGGCATGGGACCTAAAACTCAAAAGACAGATCCTATTGCATTGCTCTATGGCCGGGCAGTAGGCAACCTGTATGCAACCCAGGCTTCTCCAGGCGTCTCCTGCAGCTTTTCAAAAAATGGAATTTTTCTGTTAATGAAAATCTGCGCAAGAATCCCAGAGAAGCCTGGGTTGCATACAGGCTGAGGTCTGAGAGGTACATTCACATAACAGATACAGAGTTCAGAAGACTATCGTTTGAGAATCACAGATTTGAATGTTCCCTACCTACATCAGCATTGCTCAAATGTTTTAAGCATGTTCTTTACATATGTACTGTATTGAGAAGGACTGTGTTAGCTACAGAAGAAATGAAGTGCAAATTTGTTGTTGTGTGCCTTCAAGTGGTTTCCAGCTTATGGAAACCCTAAGGTAATTCTGTCAGGGTTTTCTTGGTGACATTTGTTCAGAGGGAGGTTTGCCTTTGCCTCTCTCTGAAGCTGAGACAGTGGGAAATGCCTAAGGTTAGCCAGTTCTAATGTATAATTTTAAATGTTCCTTTTGCTTTTTGATACAGAATCCTGGGGAGTTTGGAGAATCAGGGGGTGACTCTTCAGATGGAGAATGCTCTGATGCAACTGTGAGGACCAGTAAAGTGTGCAGCTCTGCAACCTTGTAATGATGACTCCCTCCCCTCCCTCAGTCATCGATTCCCCAAGAACCACTCTTCATTCCTTCTCTGAGAAGCTGTTTCTCCACCCCTTCACCCAGATATTCTGCAATAACTTGAATCTTTGGAGAAATATTCTGACAAATTAGTTTCTCAGTGTGTATTTCAAGTCATGAATGGCAGGGATGTATTTTATTGAATAACTGAACTATTGTATCATATTTTGGCATTTTAACACTTTTTATGCTGAAGACAAAATAACTGGTTGCGGGGAAAAAGTTCAGAAGGCAAGCTTGTGAAGGTAAATAATCTTTTTGAGTCTTAGATGGGATATATGAGACCCACTGCTACTGCTGTGACATGGATGAGGCCAGGTGGTTCTGAAGTGCTGGTAATAAAAGAAGATGAATGCCAATGACTTCTTCACATTTGGTGAAGCAGTGGATGGGATAATCTTTGAACAAATGTAATCAGTGTAACCAGCATAATGTTTTTCAAACAGAAGTCCTGGAAAGGCCTGTTTGAGTCTTTGCTCTCCTGGCTTGTGAGAGTGGACGTTAATCATGATTAACTTTTACTTTCTGTGTGGTTGGTTGTCACATCCTGCAGCTGTATTCTCTTCAATGTGTCTCTAGCAGTTTTCACCATCACTATGCCATTGTGAAATCAGAGGTACAGCATGAAGTAGCTGATGAATAGAAACCAGTGGAGATGCTGTTCTTCTCAGTTATCTTCTTTACCTTTATATTTGTTTGTTTCCTTCAGTTTAAAAAATCGATCAAATTGGTGTTGAAGATCAAGAATTAACAAGCCATGGAAACCACATTCTGTGGATCCTGCAAACTGTTTTGAAGGAATAAATTGGAACTTTTTCTACTATAACTGGCATTAGGTCACAAGAAGGGAGATTGTCCTTGGCTGTGGCTAGGAGAATAGTTTGGCCTAGACCACACTACTGGCCTTCCTACTGCTTTTCGAGTACTGTTCTTGTAGGGAAGCATTGGAAACCTGTTGGACTTGCTGCAAAGTAACATTTGAAATGTGGTGATAAATGGAGAATGCTCTTCGTACGTGGAGAATATTCTTCTGAGGGAACCTAAGCCATATGTCCATAGTGGAGTATTTTGGACTGAAGAGGACCCAAGACTTTTTCCTTTGCTAAGGGAAAGATAAATTCCACCTTCCTTCTGCAATACCTCATTATTCCTAAGCAACTCACTGGAGTTTATAATCATGGCTCCTTTAACTCAAATATCCAACAAGAGCAACACAAAAACACTAAATGTTTTAATTTGGTTTTATAACCAAAGCGTGAATAATAATCCTGGCTGTGTCCCCATTGTGTGTCTAGTTAATTACATTCAGGGAAGAAAGGCTCTTTGTGTGGAGTGTAAAATTGTAGCATAGGAGGATTCATATTTAAGGTAGTGAGTACCAGTTACACCTGCCACCCCATCCCCAGAATGAAGGACAAGGATGGGTTGCATGCTTTGCTGCTGTTTGTTTACATTTGATTTCTTTTTTTAAATCAATAGCCTAGTGACAGAATGAAGGGAAATTCTTTACTAATGAAAAGAGCAGTATTGTATGAGTTAAATTATTCCATATTTTTGAAACTTTGTAGCTGGACTACATGGATTATAAATTATGTCATTATTTATTATAATTTCTGTAGATTAAAGGCAGGGTTTATTGTAGCACAATACATTGGCCTGAGTTCAATTGCTCTGTGGCACCTTATGCCAAAAAGAGCAGGAGCCAGGGCATTTTTTTAATCTTGCTGATTGCACAGCCTGTAGACAAGAAGACATGGAGTGGGTCAGTACAAGCAAGCTGAATGATTACTGGGGCTGCATGTGCATGGAGTATAAAATAGTGTGGATGCATATTCTTTAACATCATGATATGCTTTAGTCTCCCTGCTCCAGTTTAGAACACTGTGAAATATCAGACTAAAGTAAAATGAATAAGCCCTGTTTACCTGAAATACAATTTTATTCTGCTAAAAAGGAAAAAAAAATCCTTGAATTTTGTATGCTTATGTCAGTTATATATAGATTGAGGGTGAATTTCTTTGAGGGTCCATAGATTCTACTTACTCCACACTCCAGTAAAGCCATTCCACTAATATATGGGCCAAACCATATGATGACAGCATATTTCTGCTCCTGTCAAATCCACTTAATTCATTCACACAACTTGGTGCTTCTTTTGGAAAGGCTTGCCTTCATGTTAACATCCAAATTAATTAACAATTATCCCTAAACCTTCACTTATTTCTCTTGTGAGTTCTGCTCCATTCTTTCTTGCCATTCCGCTTTATTATTACTAATACATTCACATTATGGGTGTCTTATTTCTAAGGCTGATGGTGTGGCATATCTAAATCAAAAACTTTTTTTAAAACAGCATTTGAAAGCAAACAGACTATTTGGTAATAAACTAAAGACACCTTAATTTGATAATATAAAGATTCTACATTTTAATAGCCCATGGCTTGCTGAATATGTTATGTGGATTTGTTTTTTAAGAGCAAAGTCAGGGATGGTTCAAGAATGCTTTTGTCAGTATGCATTGTTATTACAAAGCTGACTTTTCCCCAAGTCCTTTCTCGTTGAGTAATTTCATACTAATACAGAACTGTCAGGTTGGAGAGGCAAGAGCTCTCTGGGTCTGGAAGAAAGGAATTTGTCATAATCTTTTAAATAGAGACATTGGGCCCAGAGTCTTATGCATGCAAAGTATGGGATTTAACACTGAAGTACCACCTCCCCGGCCCCCCAGAGGAAGTCTCAACATTAGTGGAGAATGTGTCTGATTTTAATGGCGTTTTTTGGCCGTAAATTGGTTGTTTAGTATTTGCACATATCTTGCATCTGCAGGTGTCATGCTGTGTGTAATTCTTAAAGAGACTGCCTGAAAGTTCAGTAATTCACTAACACGTGTCTCTGGCAGCCAAAGTCCCTGAAGACATACAGTCACCTCATCAATGTGCATCCTGTGCAGTGTTGCCAATTTCCGGGGAATTTCCCAGAATCCGGTGAATTTAATTTCTTTCCAGGGATTTTAACTGAATAATTATAAATATTGGGGAATTCCGGGGATTTTAGATTTTGGTAAAACATTCCGGGGAATATCGTTGAGGCTTGATGCCTACACTGATCCTGTGTTTTCTGCATGACACCGAAGACCAAATCAACCAGTTTTTACTTTGACCATCCCTGACACCTCAGGTTCGAGGAAAATTGATTGAAGAAGCCTAGTGAATTCTTGACACTAAGAATGTGATACAATAACTAGAAATGGGGGTGGGGTATAATATGGATAGGCTAAATTCAGCTGTAGAACATTCCAAATGATCAGATAGGGATTATGTGTGCCACTAATTAAGTGGATAAGAATTTTCCATAAATAATACAGTGGACCCTTGTTATACGCTGGGGTTTGGTTCCAAGATCCCCCGTGTATAACAAAATCCGTGTATGCTCAAGTCCCATTAAATATAATGGCATAGCAAAATGGTGTCCCTTATAAAAAATGGAAAATCAAGGTAAATTTATACTGTTTTGGAACATTTTCCAACCATGTATGCTTGAATCCATGTATAAAAAATCCGTGGATAAGAAGGGCCGACTGTATTTCCTTTCCCACTAAATTAGATGGGAAAGGTTCCTTTCAGAGGTAAGCAGATGAAAAAATATTGAACTGAAGTTTTAAGCATAATTGAGGCAAGTAATCCTATCTTTTCCCCATGCTGCTACCCCTGTGTTACCAGTTCTCAGCTTTAGGACACTCCTAAATGCACAATTTTCCTGTTGTAAAATTTTGAAGATTTGAACAAATTCAATCTCATGATTGCAGAGCTATCATAGTAGGACTGCAAACTAAGCAAATCAATTACATATGTTAAAGAAAAAGCAGTGGTATTGCTGATGCAAGTAAACAGAAAACTGGGCTACATGTTATGGCCATCAGAGGACGCAGATGAAAATGGCATAGTTGTAATTAGTTGTAATTCTACCTCTACATCTTTCTGTTATAATACTTCGGTTGTAGCACTTCCCACGTGATGCAGTAGCATTACATTGTGAATTTCCTGACTCTTCTTCCATATTAGCTGCCACTGCAAGGGCAAATAAGTCATTGGACAGTGCTGTGGCCTAGATGTTAAGGTTATGGGCATGAAGAACCTATCACAGGGATGGCATTTTCAGTGATATAACATGTAACGTGGCTCTAAGAGATGTGGTATAGTGCAGTTACTGTATTATGAAGATATTCCATATGCTCTGCTTCAAAGAGGGTAGAATTACTAACTATAAAATGGGAATGATGATGAATGTGTGCTTTTCATATTACTCTAATAGAGATGAATTTTAAATCAAGGTGGGCAAACCTTTTCTGTTGAAGGTTGCATCCTGGCAGTTGGTGCGCTGAAGTAGAGAGGTGTGAAACAAAAAATAGTTGTGCCTACCCCTGTTTTCACCTTCCTCTCCCCTTCTCTTCTTCCCATTCCTTCCTACCTAGCAGGCTGGAACCTGAACTGATTACTTGCAGAGGGCTTTTGAAATTAGATTGGGAACTACAGGTTAACCACTTCTGTTTTAAATGGTTAATGTTCTAGAGTACGCAGATTATGTTTTTAAGATTTTCTCTTAAGTGTGAGGGCTAAACACTTTTAAATATGGAAACAGACTCTCAGGTATTTGTGTGACTTTGGGTTCTTAAAAGAGCCTGCTATGTTCTGTAGGTCCAATAAAAGGCACTACCTATACCTCCTTTCTTCTCTGGGAACAACACTCCAAAGCACTAAATATTTCAAGACATGTCATAACTAATGGAAGCAGTACTGGTTCTGAGAGATAATACACTGTGTTGTAGTTTCCTTTTTCTTAGAAAACACTGTCAAGCTAGCATAAAAATGTTTGCTTAGTACACCAACAAAAAGTGCATTATTTTAGGGAAGAAAGTAGTTGTCTCGTGTTAACTCTCATAGAATCTTAGAGATAAATGGAATAGATGATTCTACATTGCAGAGTCTGGAATTTAGTTCTTAGAAGAACTCTTTTTAACTGAAAGCCATAGAACCCCCACCCCCCAACATCTCACCCAGATTATAAGTATGCCATTTGTGCAGTTATCAGGAGTGAATCCACCTGCTATGTTATGACTATTTTGTGCAAGGGCATGACAATATTGTAAGGGTTTGTGAGTAATGGCACAGCAAACTGAACCATAATTGGAGTAAACAGTGCAAACCAGAGACAGCTTTGGAGGCAAATGACGTCTTTATAATATTTTCACTACTCTAATATTCTTAATTACTGGGTCCGGCTATGGCACAATCAGTGTGGTGGCTTTTGGTTTACATATCATATGAAATGGATCATTTCATCTCCTATGCTATCTTTTCTCCTATTCTATGGCTTCCTGAGGCAAACTTGATTTTTTGTTTTTGTATTGAACTGTATAACAATTGGGAACAAGACTATCAAAACAGATGCATGGAATAAAAGCCAGTGTACCTCATGTGCTTACAGGCTCATATGTCTAGTGTGGTTGTAGTTGCATATCTTGCATCAAAAATCAAGGAAACAAGCAGGTGTTTTGGTGGATTCTATGTGATATTGTATATAATTTTCTCTTTCAAAAGAAGTTGATTTTTTTCCCCAAGCGCTTTTGGGAATTTGTGGAACGGCCAAATCAGTATTGAAAAATACAGTATGGCTGAAGAGTACCAATGGAATGATGGAGGGGGAAAGTGACTAAGGCTCTATACAGACAGGCCAAAATAAAGCTGCTTCAGGTCACTTTGGAGGTATGATGCATGTGTCCTAAGAGTCCGGAAGCTGAGCCAAAGCTGCGCTCCAGTTAGGACTGGATCGTGGATTTGGTGTGGCTTCCGGACTCTTAGGACGCATGCATCATTTAAACAGCATACCTCCAAAGTGACCTGAAGCAGCTTTATTTTGGCCTGTCTGTATGGGGCCTAAAATACCAATTATATAATCCTGCTATATTTAAAGAAAAGAGGTCTCAAAAATATACATGTCAATGTCAATATATGTCTGCTCTGCCTTTTAAAATGTGTTTGTAGTGCTGTTGGATGAAGTAGGTAGCTATTTGCCCATTCAAATTCCTGTGGGTTTAGTTTTAGTACAAACCAGGACTCATCATGATTGTGTTCTTATGCTAATTAGACTTTAAAATTTGTGAGGCACCACATCATTTTGCATTTATCATTTTCATTATAGTCCTATGCATATGGAATATCCATGGAATTTAAGTATGCAGAGGACTGTAGGCCTATGTGTTTTCCCACATAAGTGGAATGATTTCTTCTTGCTGCACACATAGGATTGCAAATTTAATTCCTCAGTACCTATTGCATTTGTCAGGTCTTTAGATAAGTGCAGTGAAGGGCAAAATGTAGTTTGGGGACTGTTCTGTGGTCCCTGCTGCTTCATTTCGGTCAAAAACAAGGGAAACCACATCTGGAAACTTCCAGGAGCAGCAATATGCCTGTTGAAAAGGTTATAGCACTGTTCTGTGTAAACATTAAAAAAATTCTCCCAAAAAACAGAGGTGGGCTTCTACTCACTTCTAGTTTTGTGTTGTCAGTCCCATTTTGGCAGTCTGTGCAGCCCTGGAGTGTCTTGGAATAGGAAATCGCACTTCAGACCTATTGAAGTTGCCCCCATGAGACCAGTGCATAAGGGCACACTTTTATACACTAAGACATAAATCTCTTTATTATGTAGATTTGCTGTTAACTTCAAATGGTTTTCAAGAGACCAAGTAGAAAGTATTTGGAAATATTTGTTACAAAAATAATGCAACTAGCCGGTATTGGTAATGCAAATAGCACAGCAAACATGGCTTTTATTTAACCTGTTTGTTAAGTTACAGCCCTTTTAAAGTCATGTGACAACTTATGTGCATTGCCACATTTCATAGGTTTTGTAGTTTATGTGTTTACTATCAAGCTATATCTGTTATCACCCAAGGATGTAATAAGCTGGTGTGGTGCCTTATTTTGTTTTCCCCTTAGGAAAATATTGCTATCTCAAGCTAGCATGACTGTCTCTGGAATATGTGACTTGTAAAAATCTCAGATGGCTATGGGAATACACCCTTCTTTATGTTACTCATTCTTTGCCTGGGGGAAAAACTACAGTGGTCCCTCTACATTCTCTGGGGTTAGGGGTGAAGGGCCCGCATGAATGTGGAAACACGGCAAAAAAACAACACTATTCTTTTTACCTAAGAGAATACTTCTCTAGGAATCTCCAGATCCTCCAGAGCAATGCTATGATCGAAATCTGCCTGATGTTGATCATAGAATTATGTTGGAGTACCTAGAAATGCCTACAGAAGTGTTTTCTCTAGGAATGTCTAGGTTCTCCAGCACAACTCTATGGTCAACTTCTGGCAGAGCTGCACTGGAGGACCTAAAGATTCCTAGAGATGTCATATGAATCAAAATCACAAATAATCAAATCCGCAAAAGTCAAGCTCCAAATGTGCAGGGCCAACTATACTGGAAAGAAGTAGAAGCAGTACTCTTTCCCCCCTCATTGTGTTCACTTAGCTAAAAGGAGAGAACTGTTTAAGACACACATTCAATATCACCGAGCTAAAAGTAGGTAAATACTAAATAATGTTCCCTATACACAAATGACAACTTTACCAAGAATTTAAACCACCATTTATTTGATAAGAATACAAGTTCCATGTAAACACACACAGGCCATAAGGCACTTGATTAAGACATAGTTGCTGCTCAGGCAAATTCAACTCACAGACACTTTTAGCTTCTTTCCAAATTGTCACAACACAGTTGTCAGACCAGCCTTTAAAATGTAATATTTTGATGTAATATTGCAACTATAAGGACAGAGAAATACCATTCCTAGAACACTGGTATGTTTATCATAACACCATCATTTGAATGGAAGACAGATGCCACCACCGAGTTGCCTCTTCCCCTGGGGCTGAGCTAGATTAATTTTCAGAGGAAGATGGAGAATCCCTGCTGCAGGTCCTACTGGCTAACTATTGTGAGGCTGTGAGTTTGTATCACTCCAGAAATCCCCCAATAGTAGTCTAGCCTAACAATGATACTAGCATTTAGTTTTCTGTGTGAAAAAAGTTTTGTGAATGAGAAGGCATTCAGTCAAGAGCCTTCACTTGCATTTTAAATTACGTTTACTATTTCAGTGAGAATTAGGCCTTTGCCAAATAGCAAATTCAAAGACACCGTTTGTTTGTTTTTTAAAGTGGCTGTTCACCACTGCTGACCACAACATAATGCTGGACAGAGAGATGTAACATATTTAAAAAATGGGTTTGTTCTGGGGTATTTCATTTTGATCTTATACTCTGAAGGAGCAAAAGAAACAATGACATCCTCATTCACTGGACTTTTCCCACCTCTGAAATAGACTGAGCCAATGGAATAGGAGCATAACTTTCCAATTATTCAAGGGATGTAAAACACAATGACAGGGAGTATGAATTACTGTTCTCTATACAAAGCTGTATAAACAGAGAAATTAATTTTGCAAAAAAAAAAATAGCAGAAGAATAGGCTATTGAAACCCTAAAGATTTTGTTGGACTGCAATTCCCCTCGGACTTAGCATAATCAGTAGTGAGAGGTCATGGGAATTGTAATCCAACATCATCCAGAAAGCTAACTTGCCTACTTCTGCTTTAGAATGTTTCCTCCCTGTCCCCAGGACCAAAGTTTACATGTCCCCCATAGGTTTTGGCCTACAGTTCTCTACCCATGGCCAGGATGGCTGGGATTTCTTGCCATGATTTTTTACAATTCGTTTTGCTTGAAAACATCCTCACCCTACCATGCAGCATCTCCAGAACCCACCACTGTTTTCCATCTTCAAATGATGAAAGGAAGACATGTGATATCCAGTTGCCATTTTGGAGGCACTGCCCAGAAAAACAGAGGTAAGGGGGTTACAGCAGTGGATGGATGGGTCTGAGGAAACTGGTCTGTGCCCCATACAGTTGCTCACCCCTGATTAAGAACTTTAAGATTTACAGTCCAGTGGGTCACAGCTGTGACAACATAACCACATTCTAGGCACACAAGTCACTGGAACAGTCACAATCACTTTAAAAATGAATCATGCGAGTCTCTGTAGTAGGTTTTTATAAAATTGAGAACAGGCTGTGTTCTATTTATTACTGAAGGAGATGTCCAGGCAGTGTCAAAAGGATTCAGAAGAACTGAAACACAGTTAGAAAAATTGCACCTTTCCCATAAATATGCTTCCATTGTATCTGCTTGCAACACAGCCTATTCAGCTGCTTTTTCTCCCATTGAGCAGATGCACATTTTGATTACTACTGTCCAAACTGAGATGTTTCTGACTGAACTGCTTAATTAAAGTCCCAGGAATCAGTGCTACCATTGCCACTGCCAACATTTTGAGTAGAGTGCTCCATGAGAAAATGGCATCCAAGGAGGTGATTTGTGAAAGGATTGAGCCTGTCTGGACACATACAAAGTTATATGGGATGAGGCCTGCATAAATAAGAAGATAATCCTTGTGTTAGGAAAGTTTTTACATATCACAAATGCACCTCTGATCCCTGTGGGTAATATCTACCTGTACAGAATTTTTTTCAAGGCTGTGTATTACATTACAAATCTAATTGTTCTTAGCTATAGATACAGAGCGAAAATATCTGGCCATCAATGAAGGATCAAACACTTTCAAAGTTCAGAAAAGAAAAAAGGATAAAAATATATATACCTGTAGTTTGAACCAAGCAGAGAAGTTGTTATTTTTCCACTACTCAAGGTGAAGGCTTTCTTAACTGAACAATTAGAAGTATGTCAGGTTCCCCAGCAACAGTGTGTATATCTCAATATATTTAACCTACTCCATGAGGAAGTTTTATAATATTATTCAGTGCCATAGAAAAAATTGATTACCTTCTGACATTACCTTAGGGATGCTATTCCATTTTCACATTAAGGAGGGCATTAGTCTTAGAATAATCTTCACACTGACAGTTTTTCCTAGTGTCTTCCAAGAGGAGAAATGCAATAGGCCCAACAGAAAAACAAAAACAAAGGAGTTCTCTTTCTCTTTAATTTTAATATTAACTATGTATAACGAACTGCTATCAAAGGACACCAGAAATAAATAAATAAATAAAATAAAATTTTAGAAAATGCTCCCAGGTAGATTACAAATCACATTGCAGTTTCTATTATCTGGCCAGGAGAGTCCATTTGGATACACACACAATGAAAAAATACATCCACTGCCATGGAAAAGGGAAAAGAGGGAGAGTAGTTTAGTGTATCGTAGCATATAAAAGAATATAAACATTTTTTTCCTTACCTATGAAAACAGAGAAGAAGAATTGAGTCACAGGGATGTTTAAGATTGGAGATGTCAGATTCAGAAACCAATTTGGAGTCATGGGGAATAGCCTCAGAAACAACAAGAAAAAGAACAAAGAATTTTTGTTCTCCTCCACCTGCCACAAAAAAGAAAAAAACCTAGTCAAACTGTTTTTCACCATTAGATTTTATTTTTTCAAACCTTATCCAAACACTGTAATGCAGAGTAAAAGTTGTAACTGATACTATCACTAGCAATTTAGGCATGCGGAATGAACTATGGTTTGAATCCCAAGTTTGGGTGTGCCAGTGGTACTGTCTCCCGAGTTGAATTCCACTCCCAGAATTTTTGCCATTTTCCTTACCACTGCAGCCCCTTATCTATTCCTCCCTACCAAATCTCCAGAGGGCTGCAAGATCCTCTAGAATGAGCAGTGGAGGCTGCAGGGAAGAATCAGCTAATGGCAGGATCCTCTATTGGTTCTTTGTACTTAATAACTTGTTTGAGGGATAAAATCACGGTTTTGCTTTCAAGACTTAATCCCAAGATTGCAAAAGTAAACTGGGAGTCCTCCTTGTAAGACTATTGCTCATCTAACGCCATACTGTTCCCTATAATTCAGACACAACTCTTTCCTACAACTACAAGAGGGATGAGCAAAGTGAGGCCTTCATGCTGCTTATATGCCCCCCCGAGGTCTCCCTCCTTTTTTACACACACACACACACATTGCAAAAAATATTTTTACGCCAAATATCCAAAAATGTATTTCCACACTTTTGGACCCCCATGTGCTGAATTCAGAATTAAATTTTGTGATTTGTTTTTGCAACAAAAAAAGGTTTAGCCTCAAGGTTTTGTCCCAAAATGCCCAACAGAAAGGCCCAAAACATGTCCTCATGTCCCATAGAGAGTGGTGGTTTATGTTTGTCTGTTTTTGTAAGGGCAGATGCAAACCTCTAAGTTAATCTGGAGGGCTAGCACAGGCCCCTAGTCTTTCAGCTCTGAACTAAGTTCAGTATTAGGTATTGAACTGAAGACCTTGTGCATGCACAGCTTGTGCTCTGTCACTGAGCTACAGTCCTTATTTGCTACTCTGTCAAAAAGTGTTTTTTCCAATTGAAATATTATAGTGTTGTGGGCTCTTTTACCTTTTTTTGAAGCATGGCAACTTTTTCAGGAAAGTAGTAGACAACTATTTTTTTCCCAAACGCATTGGAGAGTCCGTAGCAGCAAGTGGCACCAACGGAAGTCAAAGCAGAACACAACAGGAGTCCTGTCCATGGTCCAAAGAGAGCCCCAGCAAGGATGTTCTGTTAGAGCAAAACTAGACAGTGATCCAGTCCACAATAAACTGGGGGGAAAGTATGAAGGACTCTATGAACCAGAGGAACATATATCTTTTCTAGATCTGACCAATGATCCTCCTAGTACAGCACAGTAACCAGGAAACCCATAAAGGCAACAAATCTCCAACATATTTAGGCAACTAGAATGTAGAGGCAAAGTACCTGTGAAACTTAAAGCCCCATTCAAATAGTACAAGTAATAGCTATGAATAAAACTATACCCCCATCCTTGTTTGAAACCAACGAAACCAGAAGCCATCATGTGACAAAGAATTCCACAAATACTTTTTTTCTTTGCTCCACAGCTTCAAAAAGTTATTTTGGACTATAATTCCTAAAGTTCCTCAACCATTTTTCCAAGCTCTACATCTGTTTCCAATTTGGTAAGATCCCAGTTCAGGTATTTAAGATAAACACTTGAACAGTGTATCTTCATGACGGCAGAGGTGTGCATGTCTACCCATGCTGACCATTTTCTGATTGTTAACATAATTTACATTTTCTGCACTCTACAATATTTTTCAGATAGATGAAACAAAGTATACAGTATTCAAAATTTAACCATGCCCTAGATGTATATCATTTACTGATTTATACAAAGGTGTTGTAATACTAGCTTTTTATTCTTTTTACTTTCAAATGCATTTTTTTAAACTTTCAAATGTATACTGTGATCAGTAGCCCAATCCAATGGTTCATGTTTACCATTAGATCTTTGCTACTGAATGTGACAGAAAGGAAGAAGATACTTCAAGGAAAAATATTAAAAGGCACAATTATTACTGCAACAAATATTACAGGTATTTATATCAATATTATATTTTGAGTTCCATAAATTAGTAACTGATACCACATGTAATTAAGTTTGCAGTATTCTGCTTCCACAAGTAAAGTCAAATCATTTCAACTATTTTCATGTTGACATTTGAGTTATATGCCAGACATCAGTGCTCCATTCTTTGTTGGCCAGAGCTTAAGTTTTACACCACTTCACAAATACCTGCTGAAAAAAGTTGTGGAATTAGTAATACATGTTCAGCTCTAATGATTTCTTTCTGAAGAGCCCAAGTACACTTTCAGTGCATATTGATGTGAGCAAAACATGATTTTCACATAGGATTCTACATTACTTGTAAATTAATGGTGTAGCATAGTCCCTAGCAGGAATCTGATTTAACCAGTGACAAAATTACACAATAATAATATATGCCTGAGTGGTAAACCAGTGCAAGACGTTAGCAGACAAGTTTTTCAAAACCTATGACAGTAGGAGGGAGAGGCAGATTTTTAGCAACATGGAGGAAAGACAATCATCTGGAGCATTGTGGATTATATACATACCAGAAAGCTGGAACCTGGTATAGCAAAGCACTGCTTGTATAGATAGGCACTGCAGAACAGCAGCAACACATATGTGTGATGCTCTCTGTTGTAGTACCGTAGAAACTCTGCAAGTTCTTGCAGTTCTTCTAGGTCTGAAGGGAACTTTAATGACCTAACAAATAAAGAAGATAATCAGTGGAGACACAACAATTCAGATGCTGCCAGAGAAGGACTTAATACTGCAGGTGGAACACAGGTGCTGAAACTGCAAAAACTGCCTCATCACCTTGAAGACTAAAAGGTTTATTGCAATGTGACCTTTCAATAGGTCAATAAGCCAGTTTAGTTGCCTAGACTTGTTCTCTTGCTGCTACAAATTTAGTGCCTAATCTTCTGAGATGCAGTTAAAGTGAACTGTCACATTAAGTTTGCTTTTTTTCTGTTCTTTTAAAATCTGACGATGAACCTTTTCCACAGTTTTAAATACAAATCAGTCTTTTAAACTTTGTCAATAAAATATACTGGTAAGCACTTAGAGCAGGAATGTGCAATTTGTGGCTCTCCATGTATAGATGGACTGCACTGTCTCACCAGTGCCACCTAGGGCCGATGAGTGTTGTAATCTGACATTACCTGAAGAACCACATATTACCCACCCTGAATTAAAACGTGGGGGGAAGAGGAGAAATAGTTGAGCAATAGTCTACATTACTGTATTATCTACAATACAACTAGCTTAGCCTACAACAGTACAGTACAGTGTTACGTCAGCTGGGTAAAGATCACAAACTCATAATTGAAATGTCTGAGGAGAGACATTCAGTGAGTTAATGCTCTTACTATAAAGATGGATTGCCCAACTTTAAGTCTACTATTTTGAATGGTTGTGTAGTCACACACATGGGATATGCACATGTTCATGAGAACAAAACACAGGACACTGGGGAGGAAAAGACCACCACTATTTCCCTCAAGGGTCCTCTCAGCCAATTTTAAAGCTCCACAAGACAAATATACCAATGTTGCTGTACCCTGTTGGCTGGAGATCGCATCTCCCTTCTGCTGGAGATATATGGAATACTCAGTTTTGATATATTGTGTTAGCCAATATCAGTAATCCTCTACAGGGATAAGAAAGTCAATCTTTTGTTGTAAATAAGCAGCAAGAAAAAGAGTGCAAGTATACTGCCACTTAATTACCTCACGCTTATAGAAAAATCAGGCGAGAATTAACATTGAACTTGATATATCCAGTGTGAACCCTTGACCAAATTCTAGTTGAAGCTCATTTAACACAAAGGCCAAACTTCTCAGTTGCTCACCTTCGCTCCTTCCTGACTTCCTTTCAGCAAAAAACTAAGAAACGACTATTTAGCCAAAGTAAGCCCAGACCCTTAGATTCAAAAATCTAAATGGCATTACCTAGTCTATATAGGTTTGTGCAAATTAAATTGTGATTCACATGACCCAACATAATTTGGTTTCAATAAGTCCCAGCTAGCTACTTTCCAAGGAAGAATGAACAGTATCTTTACCCTATGGCTTAACACTAACACAGAGTTAGCAAAAAAATGAACATGCAACATAGCAAAGCAAAGAAAATGATTTTTACTAGCTCAGTTAAAGCAAGCATCCAATTAAATTGTTAGTGCACTGTACATTAGTGAAATTAATAAAAGCTAGATTTTATTCAATAGGGACTAACAGAAGGATAACTATTGCTTAGGCTGTATTTTCCCCCTGTAATGCTCAATTGAAACTTATCAATTCTGCTTATCATTAGTTCCCCTTTAAAACTGTAACTAATTGATACATATTCAGCTTTCAAAAACTTATCTTGAAAGAAGCAGTTATTTACATTTTGTTTTTAAAAAATACAGCCTTAATTACTATAAGATACTTGCTGGGTTAGGAATTGCAGAAAAGAGTTGCAGTCAATTTCAGTACCTGAGGGTTGTGCTGGGCTACTGCTTAGCTTTGATTTTGTGGGGAAAGGCTGGTGGTTTTTACAAATATTTATTTAACAGAACAGTTATTCAAACTTCTGATATACATATAACCTAAAGTCAAAAGAAATGGAAAAAAAGTCAATTACATTCTCTACAGTGAAATGACAAGGATCAGTCCTAACTAAAGTGTATTTCTTGGTCTGGAAAAATGTAGATGGTCCAGACCATCTACATTTTCCATTTAGTTTAATACCTGTTCAGTCTTTCATTTAGAGAGTAAGTAAGATCCAAGATTCCGGAAGCTAGGGACCAGAAATGTGGAGTACAATTTTTGCTGATATTGTATGGCTGACTGCACCCTTACAAGTTCACAGATGCATAATAACCAAGATGGCATTTATGACTGAAGAGTTTTGTTGCATCTTACAGAAAAGACACTAAACTGTTTTGGACTAGAATATTTTAGATTAAGCATCCAATGACGTAGGCCCTTTGCCTACAGAAAGAAGATAAAAATACACTTCATCCTACTTATCTCCTCCCAGAGCAATATTGGAATACAAGCAACCCCTTGGTGTCTGCTGGGGTTTGGTTCCAGGACCTTCCCATGCATACCAAAATCCATGGCTGCTCAAGTCCCATTAACTATGACGGCGTAGTGAAATGATTTCCTGTATACAAAATGGCAAAATCAAAGTTTGCTTTTTGGAATTTATGATTTAAAAAAAATATTTTCAAGCCACAGATGGCTGAATCCATGGATAAGGAATCTGTGGATAAAGAGGGCCAACTGTACTGTAAATTAATAGTGTCACTATTTATTTAAGGGGCACTCCATTATCAAATCACTGTGGCTAAATGGGCTCCTGAGGGTACTTTAATTCCCAATCATTTTGTGACTAGCTTTCTTTGTTTCTTCATTATTATTTTTTAGGACAAAGCATACTTTATTGTACTGCAACATCAAAAATACATGTAGATTATATGAAGGGCTGTGCCAATATCAAATTGCCCAGCTAGTGAAACTAAGCTATTGAAATAAGAGGGATCTACTGAAGTCACTAATACGGGTTATTCATGAGAGACACAAGTACACTATTGTTTAAGTATCCTGATTCAACCCAACTGCGTTTTCCGTTTAAGTTGCATTTTTTTGTTATTGTTAATCACCATTGAATTGATCCTGACTCATGGTGACCCTGTGGATGAGACACCTCCAAGACTCCCTAACCTCCAATGTTCTACTCAGGTCCTGCAACTTCATACCTATGACCTCTTTAATAGAGTCCATCCATCTGGCATGCAGCATTCCTCTATTTCTGCTTCCCTTCACCTTTCCTACCATTATTGTCTTTTCTTATGAGTCAGCCATTTTCATGATGTACCCAAAGTACAACAGTCTCAGTTTGATCATCTTGGCTTCCAGGGAGATTTCAGGCTTGATCTATTAAAGGACCCATCTGTTTGTCTTTTTGATTATCTATGGTATCCTTGGTACTCTTCTTCAGCACATCTCAAATGAATTGATTTTTTTCCTAGCCACTTTCTTCATTGTCCATCTCACATCCGTACATGGTGATGGGGAATACTATGGTTTGTATGATTCTAACCAAAGTGCTCAGTTGTATATTTTTACTCTTTAGGATTTTTTCTAGTCCTTTCATAGCTGCCCTCCCCTAGTCTTCTTCTGATTTCTTGACTACAGTCTCCATTCAGATCAATGTTTGATCTTAGGTATGGGAATGCTTTTACTATTTTGATTTCTTCAGTCCAAAACACACAGCAGAAATAATCCACTTTGAGACCTTTTTAACTGCCCTGGCTCAGTGCTAGGGAATGCTGAGAACTCTAATTTTGTGAGACATTTAGCCTTCTCTGCCAGAGATACCTTTGGTGCCACAGTAAACTACAAATTCCCAAGATTCCCTAGCACTGAGGTAGGGCAGTTAAAGTGGTCTCAAACTGGATTATTTCTGCAGTGTGTTTTTGGACCTAAGTCTCTTCTCATAGGGTATGGTTTTTATCTTTTTAAACTATTTGATATTTTAACATGTAATTTATTTTAACTATTGCAGTAATTTAATACTGTTTTAATGTACTATTTTTGTATGCATTTAATTGTAGTGGGTTTTTTAAATGTTATAAGCCGCCCTGAGTCCCACTCTTGGGAGAAGGGGGGATAATAATAATAATAATAATTTCCTGTAGTAGGTTTCATAACAACCTCTTAAGCCTGGATCTTAGTAGTTAGGCTGAGCATGCAGCAGCACATTTCTGTGAAGGGCAGCAGTGTCCAGTTTCGGCAGGGCTCTATTTTTAGCAGGCTGATTCTCCCTCCAGGAGATCCCAGGACCTTCAGTTCTCATAAGAATGTCATAGAATCATAGAGCGGGAAGAGACCACTAGGGAAATTCAGTCCAACCCCCTGCCATGCAGGAACTCACAATCAAAGAACTGCCCCAGAAATAATCCAGCTCTGCTCTCCTGATGTTAAGGTGGAAACTCTTTTCCCGTAGCTTCCATCCATTGTTCCAGGTCCTATTCTCTGGAGCAGAAAAAAATTGCTCCATCCTCAATGTGGCACCCCTTCAAATACTTAAACAGGGCTATCATATCATCTCTTAACCTTCTCTTTTCCAGGCTAAAGATACCCAGATCCCTAAGTCTCTCCTCATTAGGCATGGTTTCCAGACCTTTCACCATTTTAGTCGCCCTCCTCTGGACACACTCCAGCTTCTCAATGTCCTTTTTGAACTGTAGTTCTGAGCACTGGACACAGTATTCCAGGTGAGACCTGACCAAAGCAGAATAGAGTGGTACTATTTACTTCCCTTCATATAGGGCTATCAGAAACCTTACTGAAGGACAAAACTGAAGGAGAGGGAGGCACATTCTGGAACTACCATTAAGAAAAGGCTTTCACCCTCATTCCTCCATTGTGATCCTGAACTAAATTATCCTCCTGTAATGCCTATTTGAGTCTTCCTGGGGGCTGTCCCTTTCATGTGATACCTTTACTGGCCAACCAAAATGCACAGTATATTTGTTGCAAGCTTTCGAAGCTCCATAGGCTGCTTCATCAGGCAAGATGTTACAAACCAAACAGAAGAAACAAAACAATTGGAAATGTTAGTCAGATGCCTGCATGTTGTTTCAGTCCTTAGAAAAGATGTTATGTGAGTATATATTTTGCAGGCAGGCTCCTCCTCTTTCTGACCATGCAGCAATAGGGAGATTTTTTTCTCCTGTTTGGTTTGTAACATTTTGCCTGATGAAGAAACCCATGCAGCTTCAAAAGCCTGCAACAAGTAATTTTTGTTTGCATTTGTTAAATGGCCAACCCAGCTACCTCTGCATGTTTTCAGTAGTCTTTATGGTTTTACATTTTAGGAATGAAGAGACCAGTGCATGCATCTTCACAGTGAAAGAATAGTATGGCATGTGGAGATATATGCAACAAGTATATTGTGCATTTCAGTTGGCCAATAAAGGTATCACTGATGGATTTTTGTTTAATAATAATAATAAACTTTATCTTTACCCTGCCTCGCTGTCAGGATCGAGGTGGCTTACAATAAAATCTACACCATACAAAAGTAATCCCAATTATTCCCTCCCCCCTTAAAACATTACAATTGTAAAGATTAATTTAAAAACCAGAATTATAACCAGATTTACTAGGGAGACCTGGAGCCAATTGGAAAGGAAAACATAGTTTATTGCTGTAGCGTTCATAGAGGAAATACATCCAAATTGCTGGGAACTCACAAGCTTTTATAGTACTTTGAACAAAGAAAACTACAAATTACATTCTTTGAATTAAACATTTACACCCCTGTATATTCAATGGATACTCTAATATTACACCTAACATACATCTCTATCCCTTGTGGGGTAGCCATCAATTAAACTATTATCTATATGGTTTTCTTTCACTGTCTCCAATTGTCCTGTATTTCTGTATTGCATCTTTTTGTTTTGAACAATAGCTTAAAGCAGGAGCCAATTCAGGGCCATTGCATTCCAAAGCCAAGGATTTGACATGACCTGAAATAGCAACCTTTGTTCTCAATACATTTCAGCACTATAATTTTCAACTCTTGAGTATAAGTAAAATTCAAATCTACTCTGTATGACTGTAAGTAACATTTAAACATTAAAAGATTAAACATTAAAGATGCCAGCCACAGATGCTGGCAAAACGTCAGGAATAAACTCTTCTAGGACATGGCCACATAGCCTAAAAACCCACAAAAACTATTAAACATATGTTTGCATTTGTTAAAAGGCCAACAGAGCATGTTTCCCTTTCATGTGAGTTTTGGCTGGTTCCCTCCTGGCTATCTTTCTCAAGGCAAGCAAAGACCTTTTTAAAAAAATATTATTTAAGTAAGCCTTTTGCAGCAGGTGGAGGTTTCCATTGGATGTGGTGCGTATCTGTGTGTATGCATTATGCTTTTAAAAGTGTTTCCAGGTTCACCCAGGAAAGCTCACAAACAACAAGCACTCATGCAAGGGCCATGGAAAGAAGGCAGAGAGAGAGATCCAGCTGGGTGCTCAGCTATAGCTCCTTTTCATCCTGGAGAGAAGTGACCAGTGGGGTCCCACAGGGCTCTGTCCTGGGCCCAATGCTATTCAACATCTTTATCAATGACTTGGAGGACAGAATTGGGAGCATACTCATCAAATTTGCAGATGACACCAAATTAGGAGGAATAGCTAATACCCCAGAGGACAGGATCAAAATTCAAAACGACCTGAATAGATTTGAAAGCTGGGCCAAAGCTAACAAAATGAAATTCAACACAGAGAAATGTAAGGTACTGCACTGAGGGCAGAAAAATGAAATGCACAGATATAGGATGGGCGACACCTGGCTTAAGGAGGCTACATGGGAAAGGGACCTAGGAGTCCAAGTAGACCACAAGTTGAACATGAGTCAACAGTGTGATGCGGCAGCTAACAAGGCCAATGCGATTTTAGGCTGCATCAATAGAAGTCTAGTGTCTAGATCAAGGGAAGTAATAGTGCCACTCTATTCTGCCTTTGTCAGGCCCCACCTGGAATATTGTGTCCAGTTCTGGGCACCACAATTAAAAAAGGACATTGAGAAACTGGAGCCATGTGTCCAAAGGAGGAAGACTAAAATGGTGAAGGGTCTGGAAACCATGTCCTATGAGGAAAGGGAGCTGGGGATGTTTAGCCTGGAGAAGAGAAGGTTAAGAGGTTATATGATAGCCCTGTTTAAATACTTGAAGGGATGTCATGTTGAGGAGGGAGCAAGATTGTTTTCTGCTGCTCCAGAGACTAGAATGTGGCACAATGGATGCAAGCTCCAGGAAAAGAGATTCCACCTAAACATTAGGAGGAAGTTCCTGCCAGTAAGAGCTGTTTGGCCATGGAATATGCTGCCTTGGAGAGTAGTGGTGTCTCTTTCCTTGGAGGTCTTTAAGCAGAGGCTGGATGGCCATCTGTCACAGGGGGTGCTTTGACTGGGAGTTCCTGCATGGCAGAAGGGGGCTGGACTGGATCAGGGCCCTTGGGCTCCCTTCCTTCCAACTCTAGCATTCCATGATTCTATGGTTCACTCAAGCCACTCACAGGGCAGCAGCAAGGGAGGGAGCAGCCACTTCCACTCACCGGCTTCCCTCGCGGGGTCCTCCGGGGAGCCTCACCGACAGCAAGTAGAGTCCGGCGGTGGCGGTCCCCAGGACGAACAAGAACCCGGACAGCGACCTCATCGCTGGACACTTGCAATGGCCACCGGCCGGAACCAAAGAGGAGGAGGAACTCGAGGCACCCGGAACCTAAAGGCGGTGCACTCCTGGCAACTGAAGCCAAGTCCGCCGCCCATACTGTCCCCCATCAGCACTCCCCAATGCTCCCAAAGAACCAAGGAGAGGCAGAACCGGAACTTCCTGTGCCAAAGGATGGTCCACCTGTTGGGTCTATCCTTCCTCGCTCTCTATGGCAGGCAGGGCTCCCCTGCAACCTATTTATGTACAGTATTTGTCTATTTATTTATTGTATTTCTACCCCTCTCTTCAGTCATAAAGGCTCCCAGGGAGGCTTACAGAGAGTTAATTGGACTATTTAATAAATCAGTGGCCCCCAAACTGTGCCCTTAAGAGATTTTGGACTCCATCTCCCAGAAGCCTCTGCCATGTTGGCAAACAGCCTGGGATTTTGGGAGCTGGAGTCCAAAATTCCTTTAAAGAGCACAGTTTGGAAACCATTGAATTTGGGGACCACATAACATGTCAAACTGGCTTGTTTGCAAGTGTCATATGAAGAAATTGTACTTGGTTTTGCTGTGATACTTATGAGATAAAACATGTGTTTTATCTCTTAACTAGCACTAACTATTCAGGTCCTTCAACAATCAGACACTTAGGTTTTCCACAAGTGAACGTTACCCTGATCCTTGCATTATGTATACTATATATATAGAATAACACATACTATACAATATATACAGGGGCAGGTTTACTCTTATCTATTTTATTGTTTGTATGTATAGCGCAGTGCAAATCTACAGTGCTATATAAATAAAGCATTTTACACACACACACACACTATATATATGTATGATGTATATTATGTATACTATATACAATGGGACCCTGTTATCCACTGGGGTTTGGTTCTGTGGATAACAAAATCCGTGGATGCTCAAGTCCTATTAAATATAATGGCAGATAAAGTGACATCCCTTAAATAAAATGGAAAGTCAGTGTTTGCTATTTAGAATTTATACTTTTAAAAATATTTTCAAGCCGTGGGCGCTTGAATCTGTTGATAAAAAAATCTGTGCATAAGGAGGGCTGATTGTATTATGCATATAGGGATTTTGGACTCCAGCTGCCAGAATCCCATACTATTGTGATTGTGGCTTCTGGGAGCTGAAGTCCAAAATCTCTTGAAGGGCACAGTTTGGGGACCACTGCAACTGATGTTAACCATGGTTTGTTACTTAAGCCATGAATTGCATGGCAGAGGACTAATAATTTGTGGCTTCTCTTCATCATGTATAGTTTGCTTCAGGTCTGTTTCTCCCATGCCCCTTTTGTGCATGTACACTCATCCCTTCCATTCGCAGGGAATCTGTTCCAGACCCCACCCCCACAAATTGGAAGAACCGCAAATATTGGCGCCCCATTGAATATAATGGGCATGTGCTGCTATGTGCACATGCCCCATTGTGTCTCTCTTGGCTTCCCATCTGTGGAAAATCAAAACCACAAATGGGAAGTCAGCAAATCCAGAGGGACAACTGCATATTCTATAAAAGATTTAACTACAGAAAAAGCTGTCTATTGCCAGCTGAAAAGGAACAGGCTCTCTGCTACTCTTTTTTTGGCTGGCTTCAAGGCGGATTGAGGCCACGGCGTGTGGTTCCATGATTCTGTGATATGCACTGGTTTACTGGCAGAGCTATTGCATAAGTCCTGATATTGGCCTGATAATACAATCTTAAACCAGGTAAATTACAGCCTCCATTCTCTTTTTTTGTCTGTCAGTGTTTTCCATTTCAGGCACGTTCTGACAGTTGTGACAGTTGGTAGCAAGCAATTTGGAGGTGTTCATTTCAAGATGAAGAGATATGGGGCTAATTTTTTTTCTTATCATGAACTGAGAGTACACAAGCGCAGGCTAATAATTTCAACCAAAAAACCGAGACAAATGTCCATCTCCCGGATTTGGTGGTGAAGCCTAGGGATACGTCACCATATCATAGAAATCCCCAAAAGATTACTACACCACAGGATTCTTTTCCTCTGGAGGAAGGCACAGCACAAGGAAGAGGAAGAAGAGGAGGAAAGTGCAGCATGAGGTGGGAGGCGAGGCAGGAAGAGGAAGAGGAGGAAGAAGGTACAGCGCAGCATGATGCGAGAGGAGGAAAAGGAAGGTGCGCCAAGGTAAAGCAGGAAGAGGAAGGCATCATGCAGCGTGACATGGGAGGAGGAAGAAGAAGGCATGCTGAGGTCTTGCATTGAGTTGGGAAGTGGAATTGATCTGAGTGCCATCCTTAATTTGAGGGCTAGTTTTACTCACATGCTGATTCCTCCAACATGGTAAGCAAGGAACTTAAAGAAACCTCAGAAAGGGAGTCAGGATTCTTCTGCATATAGTACATAACAGTTCTTTGGGTGTATTGCACTTTGTCTTATCCCACAGAATTGACAGTGCAGATTTATCAGGGGTTTTTTTTTTTTTACAATAGCCATAAAAAACTAACCTTCAGGATCCACTCAGGATTAATAAGGAGGCACTATCAAGCACATTATGTGTTTTGATGGCAAATGTAGTAGCATTGCACAGTAAGGGCCCAAACAGACAGGCCAAAATAAAGCTGCTTCGGGTCACTTTGGAGTATGCTGGTTAAATGATGCATGTGTCCTAAGAGTCCAAAAGCCGTGCCAAAGCTTCTGGTCTCTTAAGATGCCTGTGTCATTTAAACAGCATACCTCCAAAGTGACCTGAAGCAGCTTTATTTTGACCTGTCTGTTCGGGCCCTAAGATATTGAAAAGCCTTCAGACCTAGAATTCTTATACTTGGTGTGTTCACATTCCCTTGGTAACTTTGCTTGCCCCTTTTCTTTGGATGTCTGAAAAATATTTCTAAATGGTCAACCAAAGTGTTAAGTTACTGTAATGCTAGAAATGTGGGCACTGGCTGAAAACTTCATTAAGGGGCAGAATTCCTATGAAAGGTCTGTACCTTCATCCCTCTTCCCCATAGCTACAGCCCTGAGCATGAGTTGTTGCAGTGTAACTCCTGGGCTTTTGGTGGTTGTCTACTTGTTCCATTATTTAGTGGCGGTGGTGATGATGATGAGATGGAGGTTGTATAGATTATTTTTTTGATTTGCACTAGAGCTCTTCTAAAGTTTTGTCAGAACCAGGAATGTCATTTGTTGAAGTGATCCTATGTTTTGAAGAGCAAATATTTTTCCTTTGATTTAAAAAAAAAAATATGGGAGAATTATAATGTTGTAGTTTGGAGAGAGGGATAATGGGTTTTATTTTGTATTTGTTGTATTTTATTGATGTTGTAAGCTGCCTTGATCTGATGGGAAAGGTGGGATAAAAATAAATCATCATTAATATTATTAATATTATTGAGAGTATGTATTTTCCCTGGATGAAGATTAACCTTCCATTTTGAAGCCAAGCCCTCCCTCCAGTCCATCTGCCTTGGTCCAGGCCTCGGAGGTAGAGAGGAACTGCTGGACCTCTTACCCTTTCCCGCCACCACTCCCTTCTCCTTCTGTGTCATGTCTTTTTAGATTGTAAGTCTGAGGGCAGGGAACTGTCTAACTAAAAAGATTGCATGTACAGCGCTGTGTAAATTTACAGCGCTTCATAAAGAAAGGTTAATAATAATAATAATAACTCTTGTTTCAGAATAAACAGCTGGACAAGCCAGGCAACTGTTTCTGAAGGACACAGTTGAGAGCAGGGTCCATCATGTCACTTGTCACAATACTGTATAATGGATTCCTTCCCCCTCTCCTTCCCTCAGGGAGGTAGATAACAGGGGCAAAGCCAAGCTCTAGACAATGAGGAAATGGAATTAGTCAAGTGTTCCAGTGCCTCAGGGCGACCAAAGGGCCTCCTTTTCCAGGCAGTGCCCTCCATTTCAGACTTCTGTCCAGGAGGAATCCCAAAATGCCCTCCATTTTGAGCATGACTAAGAAGCATGCATTTATGAGTGTTTTCCTTCAGTATACACACACATCTCAGGGTGTGTGTGTGTGTGTGTGTGCCTCGTTCCTCTCTTCTTCTTTTGTTAAGGATAGAAGAATGTATGGATCATTGAGCTAAGAAAATAGACAATGCATTGATGATGATGATGATGATGATGATGATGATGATGATGATTACTGAGACGGAATTCTTCTTTCTGCAGTTTGTTTTGAAGCATGGTGCTTGGAACAAGGGAAAGCACTTCTTAGTTAACTACCAATTAAGGGCTATGTTCATCACATTTACCCATAAATGCGAATTTCCTGCATCCTTCAGCAGACGCAGACACACATGGCCTGACCCTCTCTTCTTCCTTTGCTAAGGATACCAGAATCCTTACAAGGAGGACCCAAGTATGGCTCAGTCAGCTAAGAAAACGGACAATGCAGAGATCATTAGCCTCTTCTCAGGCAGGCAGGGAGGCCTCTCCTCCTCCTCCTCCTGGGCCCTCTCTCTCCTTCCTTCCTTCTTTCTTCTCCTCCTCCGAGGGAACTAGGCCGGGGCGCGTCATTGCCAGGCGCCCGTGGCGGCGGGCCTTTGTTGTGGCGGAGGCCGCCTCTTCCTCCTCCTCCTCCTCCTCCTCCTTCCTTCCCTTCAATTCCTCTCCTTCTTGCCGGGCGCCGGGGCCTATGTTCCAATGGCTGCCCGGGGCGCTGCGCTCCTGGCTGCTCCCTCCGCCCTCGGGCCCTTCTCGGCCCAGGAAGAGACGAAGCAGGTAGGCAGCCAGAGACTGGGCCCCGGGGGAAGGGAAGGAACCCCCTCAACGCGGCAGGGAAGCCCCAGAGGGGCGCCTTTCTGGTCGGCTAAGCCCCATAGGCCTTGGTAGCCTTTGCAAGGGATGGTAGCCCTCCTTTTAGGGGAAGCCCCAGAAGGATTTTAGAGTTGTATTGTTTCATTTCAAGGGAAGCCCCAGAATAAGCGTGCGCTTATTTCAAGGAGAGCTCCAGAGCTATTTTGACTGGTTTCACCTGTATTTGTATCTTGTCTGTCAGCTGGGACTCCTCGTTTCTTTCCAGCATCTTAGGCCTATTGGCAGAACTCATCTCTGAGATTGCTATTTTGCCCTTAGATTGGTTAACAAAGCCTTTTTATTCTTTGCCCCACTACCGCTTTTCCCGAAACTTCAGTTGCCATGACTCTTGGCACAAAGGGTTTCTGACCCGGCTTCGCTGGCCATTAATCCAGGCTTGTGTAGGTTTCATTGCAACAGGCCATGGCTGGTTGTGGGCTTTTTGTGTGATCCAAAGTCAGTACAGATGAGAGCAGGTAGTCAATCCCTAAATGAGTTGCCCCCGTTTTGTCCCAAGAAGAAGTGGCCTTCCAAGGAGAAAAGAATTAGGTGAACAGAGCCTTTGTTGGTCTCTTTTAATCCAAAGATTTTTGTTATAGAGCAACAAAGCACATGTTGTCTTGTTGGATACAAAGTTGTATTTTGCTGTGTTATGACTGGGCTAAAGTTCAAAGGCCAAAAAGTGTCTGTCCACACGCCACCAGATCTACAACGATAGCATTTCAAGTGGCAGCTTCAATAGAAGGTATTTGCAGGGCAGAGGGTTGAAGGAGCCTCCCATGTTTGTCTGGCATTGCAAAGTAGACAAATACAGATCAAGTCAAGCAGCCTTTGGGAGAACAGGTTTGCAGGCGATGAAGGAAGAGAACAGTAGTCAGGCTACTCTGGAGCTGATGGTTTGGGTATATCCCTCCTGTAGAGGATTGTTCCTTCAGGCTGCCTGAAAATGAGGGGATGCAACTCCCCCACAGACACACCAAGGGCAGTTAAATTAAAAGATACACACACTTCTATACTTTCTGTTACTATACAGTATTCTGTTACTGTTTAATGAGTTGTTAGTCAGCAAGGCTGTACAGTTGGCTCTCCACATTTGCAGCTTTGATTTTTGCAGATTTAATTATTTGTGGTTTTGATTAATATGTTCTCTCTAGGAATCATAGAACCATAGAGTTGGAAGAGACCGCAAGGGCCATCCAGTCCAACCCCATTCTGCCATGCAGGAAATCTCACATCAAAGCATCCCCATTGACAGATGGCCATCTAGCCTCTGTTTAAAGACCTCCAAAGAAGGAGACTCCACTACACTCCGAGGAAGGAGTGTGTTCAACTGTCGAACAGCCCTTACTGCCAGGAAGTTCCTCCTAATGTTGAGGTGGAATCTCTTTTCCTGCAGCTTGCATCCATTGCTCTGGGTTCTGTTCTCTGGAGCAGCACAAGTTAGCTCCCTCCTCAATATGGCATTAAGTATTTAAACAGGGTTATCATATCACCTTGTAACCTTCTCTTCTCCAGGCTAAACATCCCCAGCTCCCTGAGTCCTTTCCTCATAGTACATGGTTTCCAGACTCTCCACCATTTTAGCCACCCTCCTTTGGACACGCTCCAGTTTCTCCACATCCTTTTTAAATTGTGGTGCCTAGAACTGGACACAATATTCCAGGTGGGGCCTGACCAGAGCAGAATAGAGTGGAATCTCTAGGTCCTACAGTGCATCTCTGTCAGAAGATGACCATAGAGTTGTGCTGGAGAATCTAGAAGTTCCTAGAGAAAACACTTCTCCAGCCATTTATAGGTCCCTCCAGCATGAGTCTGTGATCAACTTCTGGCACATGTTGGCCATGGAGTTGCACTGGAGGACCTGGAGATTCCTGGAGAGGTGTTCTCTCGGGTAAAAAGAATAGTGGTTTTTTTATTTGTGGTTTTTCCACATTCATGGTGGTCCTTCACCCCTAATCTCAGCGAATGTGGAGGGACCATCAAACCAAGGAGAGAGGGTATAAGGAGGCAATGGCTGCAGTGGTTCTGATGGTTGTTGCCTCGATCAGGTTGTTATGAGGCAAGCTGCCTCATGCTACATATTGGCAACCCACATGTAGAGGATTGCTCCTTCATATCCCCTAGAAGGAATATTCACAGCGAGTATCAACCTTTTGTTTTGCTTCACTAAATGCTTTATTTCTTAAACAAATTTACCCTTTTCTCTTTGCAGTATTCAGTCTAGTCTGGAAAACCTTGAACAGAAGCAAACAAAAAGACAAAAACTTGGTAAATAATATCTGTTCAATCACTTTTCACCTGTTTTGGTTTCAGAATAGCTGCCAGTATGTCATGAAATAAAGCTTTGTTCTCAAGAACAGTGTGTGTCATCACTGCAGTATATCATCAAGTTGTTTTCACCTGTCTTTCACATCTGTCTTGGGGCTTACGTCATTTCCTAGCGTCTAAAACATACCGGTAATGGAGGTCTTGATTAATTAAAACCAAAAATTAAGTTAACTATAACTTTTAAAAAATGTGAACTTGGAAAGCCAAAATCTGTAAATTGACCAAAATATGAGACCGTTTAAAGTGTTTGTAAATAGGTTAGTGCAGGGATTTAATATATATATATATATATATATATATATATATATATATATATATTAATACTTGCAGCAGAGGGCTCTTTGTTCTTGGTCTACAACAGCAAAGACTTAAACAAGAACTTTAATTGCATAATTGATAGAACAATAAAGAAAAGTTCAGAAAAGGTACAGTTCCTAAACACAAATGCCAAATTGCTTATTTAGGTAGTAGTTCCTAGAGGAACTGCCTTTCTTGATGCTGGGCATGCAAGACCAAAGTGACTTGACCCTCAGTGACCCCTGCTTATGGAAATCAAAGTCTTGATTCTCTATATACACTTTCAGCAGCTTGATTGTGCCATTTCCTTTCCAGTGCTTGTGAGCAAAAGAGAGCATATTTCCACCAACGTAGATACAATTATAAATGACACTATTCTTGATGCTCTTTGAGACTCAGATCTCAGCTTAGTGTTAGTGCATAGTATCTTTTTGCTAAATTTATAAATTTCTTGAATTATTAGGGTTTTTACCTTATATAACATTTTTAAATACATATTTGAGAGTGTGTTGCATGCTCACTACATAAAGAACATTTTGCTACTCTAAAAGTTCTTGGAATCCATTTACATCATCCATTGGATATGTCCCCTAACAGAGAGAATTCTGATAGTCAATATTACATGAATGTCAGTACAATTTATGAATGCGTCTAGACTGATACACAAAATTTCTCAACACTGAGTCCCCCCCACCCCCTGTGATGGTGATACTTTCTTGTACTATATGAAATTTTGGATGTGGCTCTTCCTTTAGCTTGAATGCCAAGCTTCCTGGCTAAATTGATGTTTTATTTAGTATGATTAACTTTCCCTAGGTATTTCTGGTACATTGAGAAAGGGGATTGCCAGTTTAATCACACTACCATCCCAGTTGGCAGCCAAATATCTTCAGACAGAAGACCAGCATGCAGAAGTCAAAGATGAGGTTTGTTTGCTTTTTAAAGAAGATATGATCTGCTCATTCAAGACAAATTAAATGTATGGAACTACTGATTTGGCAGAGGGTGGGGTGGAATTGAGTGAATCAAAGTCAGTAATTCACATTCTGATCTAAAATACAGGTGTTCATCTGTTAATGAAGTAGATGTGTTCCTGGACATTACTTCTCTAACTGAAACTATGGTACTAAAGGCAGAAATAATAAAAAAGAGCAGTTCAATATGTTTCTGCATACTTTTTATCTAAAACTCACACTATGTACATGTGGGATGAAAAAACAGGTCAAGTGAACCTTACATAAGTAAAGGAAAAGTTTTTCTGCCTTCTAGAGACCATTTGAAAGCTTCCTCCAAAATGCATTATTTCCATTTTGATGGCCAGATTTATAGATCTATCCTCTCTCTCCTAACAAAAAACCCACCTTTGTCTTCATTGCACTGTTTACTGCAGACATGCTGCTGCAACTTGACACTGAAAATCTGTGTTTCTCTAGCCCTCCTTCATGGTGTTCCCAGTTTTGATGCTGCTAAAAACTTTCCACCTATTCAGAGAATAAGGAAAAATGGGAATGGGCAGGCATAAACGGACTTTGTAAAAAAGGGGTGTTTTGAGTCCCTATCACACTGCAGAAATAATCCAGTTTGAGACCGCTTTATCTGCCCTGGCTGAATACTAGGGAATTCTGGGAACTAGTTTTGTGAGGTATTTAGCCTTCTCTGTCAGAGAGCTCTAGTGCCACAATAAACTACTGTTACCAGGATTCCATAGCACTGAGCCAAGGCAATTAAAGTGGTCTCAATCTGGATTATTTCTGCAGTGTGTTTTGGCCCTTTGTCAGAAACTAAAACAACCATATTCCAGAGGAACTGTATGGGATTTGTACATTTGACATAATATTTATTTTTTCTTCAAGGTTTTTTCAAATGCTTCAAGTGGTACTTCTTCTGACAGGCAAATGGAACCTACCTCTGGGAAGCAAATGTCCAAGTTGGGTGAGTGATACATACTGTGACTATATTTCAGATCTAATTGTTCTAGCATGCCACCTTGTTCAATATTTTATAGAGTAAAAATACTTAAACATTGAAGTCTGCTAATTATTACACAATTTTGTTGATAGATGTTTTTCTGCATAGTTGTTATCTATTCATATATTCGCTTTATTTTTATTAGGATGAATTACAATGCCACAGAAGTACAGTAAGACCTTGTGTGTGTCCATTCTAGACCCCACTCCACAGATACGAAAAAACGCGGGACCTCAAGTCCTGCTGTCCGTAATGGCGGTTTAAAATTTGCTTAGTGGTCTGCTAGTTTCCATTTTTATAATGGAGATTAAAGGTGAAGTGGATAATTTGATGAATCTGAAGCCAGGGAAATTTTAAATTTTGAATTTGATTTACTATTTGTATTCCTGATTTGGTTTTTTGTTATGAAAGAAATCTGTTAGTCTATAAAGACTCCTTGTTTGGCTGGCTTTTATAAGTCAGCTGTGATTGGTGCTTTTGCACTACTTTCCCCCAACATGTTGCTTTGTTTATTGCATTTGTTTACATATGCAATAAACTTGGAGGCCTTCCAGAAAGAGGTTTCTTTCATTGTAAAGTCAAAGGCTTTCATGGCCGGCATCCATAGTTTTTTGTGGGTTTTTTGGGCTATGTGGCCATGTTCTAGCAGAGTTTCTTTCTGACGTTTCGCCATCATCTGTGGCTGGCATCTTCAGAGAATGCTTTGCCTGGAAAGTATATATACACCCAATTTTTCCAGGCAAAGCATTCTCTGAAGATACCAGCCACAGATGCTGGCGAAATGTCAGAAAGAAACTCTGTTAGAACATGGCTACATAGCCTGAAAAACCCACAAAAAACTATGGTTTCGTTCATGTTGCGCAGGCGGACTCCATTCAAGTCCTTATCTGACTGCTGAAGGCAGTAGATTCCACCAGAACTTATTTAGGCTTGTCACAGCTGAGTGGGGGTGGGGGTGGGTGTCTACTGCAAGTGTTATCTTAGTAGTTGGAGAGGCTGGAACCTTGCACAAACACTGTCTTTGATGATAGTCCATAATCTCCAGTTTCAGTACAAATCTCATGAGTATAATATTTGGCTTGATTTTCTGGACTTTCCTGTTTGACTTCCATCCCTTGAAGTTTGCCTCACTTAGCCTGATGAAAAGTTCTGGAGAACTTGGAAACTTGCACATTTTCAGTGCATTTTAACTGATGTTAATAAAGCTATTACCCTAATGGATGTTGATGCTAACTAAGGTGTTGCACAACTGCAACTTTCTCATGGATGAATGCAAGTACCTTTGTTTTTGTATCTTCATATGTGGCATTCATAATTCTTTTACCTCTTCTAAAGTATTTTTACATAACATAGACGAGGTTAGGCATGCTTTAGTCCTAGTGAAGTGGGACTTACCATATATACTGAACTATAAGTTGACCTCATGTATAATTCGAGGGCACGTTTTGGAGCCGAAATTATGGATTTTGATATGACCTATGGATAAGTCGAGAGTAAAACAGCATATAGCAAAGGATGAAGCAAAGCAAAACAATGTCAAAGAACTTACAAAATTCCAGCAGACACAGCTCTTTGTGGTCACTCTTAAGGTTGGATGGATGAGAGAGTAATGGGAATTGATACTTCCAGGATAGATTATACTGTTGCCTTTCACTAGGTATAGTTCCTTCTTTTAAATAAGAGTTCAGATATATTGTGGATAAGTTGACTCACTTTTGTAAAGTCAATTTTTGACCTAAATTTCTAGATTTATATATGTGTATATCCAGTAATAACTGACTTGCCCCATACATTTCAATGGGATTAAACTGGTGACCAGTTCTCTAAGGATCCAATCTGTTATTTTAAGGTTGACTTTGTATGTTTTTAAAAATAGTACATAAAGGTATTCACCTCACCCCTTTAAAGCTTGCTTGCACATTGTGTTTAGCTTTCTTATTTTGTTTTTCTATTCCAATGGTGGGGCAGATGCAGTCCATGAGTGTGACAAATCCCTTTACCAAGCTGACCCTTATCCTCCAGCCCCTAGGAATCCTGCCACTCACCCTGGCCTTGTTCCCTAATTTGCCTTTTTCCTGGATTGCATTTCTGGGCATCCAGTGTGGACAAGTTTGTGTATTAGCTTTCTGTTTTTTATGTGAAGCTAAGCATGAGCGCTCTGTAGTGCCTCTTCCACATGTACATATGGACCCCAAGAGCACTTTTTTGCAATCTCCACAAGTCACATGCACCCTAGTATATGGTTTTTGTTCTGCTTGGATTTCTGTCTCAATGTCCCCAAGCCTTCTGTTGAGTTGTGGGGCAATTTCACTATAAGGATTTATCTTTGTTTTTTGGGCTTTTTGGGCGGTTTTAGAGCCGGGGAACTACCCCTCTACAAAAAACAAAAACCTTTGGAAATGGCTTCTGATCACTTCCTGTTTTGGAAGACAGCCTCTCCTTGGAGAAGCTGAACAGGAGCCAAAACAGGAGGAAATTGCTACCCATATGCTCTATTCGCTTCAGTGGGACATCTTTTAGAAAATTAAATATTGGGAGGAGGCAGAGGATTGCAGCTCTCTGTGGTCTGATGAAGAAAGAGTGTGTGGCACTCCAGACCTTGGGTAGTTTTCCATCTCAGTTCTATAATGTAGTATGCTTCTGTTCTCTCTCTCTCTGTGTTTACCTGTAAGATCTACCGATATGGAAAGGCTCTAGAATAATGCAGCTTTCTCTGCATACCCTCTCAAGCCTTTTGCAGATTTTTTCTTTCCATTGCATCTTTTAGCAAGAGTAAGGGCTTTATCTTGACTTTGGCATAGGAGGCTGAAGTTCTGATAAGTCATAAGAACTTCAACCTCCTATGCCAAAGTTAAGATAAAGCCGTATTGTGCAGGCATAATAGATTGTATCTCTAAACTGCAAGCTGGAACATTGACCTGTAAATACATCTATTTAAGTTAGTAAATGCTTTTAGGGCCAATCTTAGAAGGGTATAATGTTATTTAGAAGTGGGAAAAAGGTTTGACCATTCTCTGAAATCAACACAAAACAGTTACCTACAGAATTTTTCTTGATAAATCTTACTGTCTTTTCCATAGATAAGAAAACTGGTTGTGGTACCAGTATGCGTCCAGATGTAGAAGTAGTATCTGACTACCACAGAGTTATGCCCTGTCTGAGGTAAAACCTTTTGCATGTACTCTGGTTTAATATATAAAGATTTAAAATTCTTAGTAATGGCCAGGAATTGAAACCTTTCTCAATGAATAATTCTGGAGAGCTTGTCTATAACTTTCACAGAGGTCAGCATCACCTTTAAATAATTTTAGGTTTAGCATTATGCTACATTATGGAAATATATGTGATACTGGAAGTGGCATGTAGTGCGTTATGCTCTCTGTTGCTCTGTTTTATTCACATTATATTGCTTGTTTGGATTTTTGTACCAGTATGATGTAAAGAAAAGCACAATGTGTGTTTAACAATACTCAGATGTATATTTCCCAGTATAATCTGTTGTGGCCAAATCAGCAACTTCCAGGTTTTCACAGTAAGTTTGACAATGAAATTCCCTTCCTCTTACTAGGTATGACTGTAGGTCTGGAAAGAATAGTAAGAGAAGTCGTAGTTCATTTCAAGAAGACTTGCTACCATGGGAGCTTGCTACTTATCAGCATAGGTTACAAGATTCCACTCTAGATGCTGGACGATATCTAAGGAAGCCTTATTATACGGTGGAAGAGGCAAGTCCAGATACATGTAATACTTGTATTTTAAAGTATCTTTATAAATTAGCTTGTAGAGAAATGACTACAAAATATTTAAATGTTGTGCTTGATCCAGTTATGATGAATAAACTGATTTATTTTGAACAAAATGTGTGTTAAGAGTGATCTTCAGCATTAAACTGAGAAAACATGCTTAGCATATGTTGCATATTAAAATTGTAATTCAATTTCTGTTACAATTCTGTATTCCTGGTACTTTAGATATTTTTCAACTACAATTGCCATTGTTTTCATCCAGCAGCCTGTGCTAGAGGGTACAATAGGCATTGTTGTCAAAACACATATGAAGGTCACCATGTTGAAAGAGGCTGCTATAAATACTTGGAAATGTCTTCCTTCCATAGATAGATGGGGTGTCTGTCATATATCCCATGATATAGTACCGTTAGTCTTACAGTTAGCCATTTGCTGCCATGAAGAAATATTTGTCCCTGGCATGTGGCATTTGTCCTACTCAAATGGGTATGTGCAGTTGTTATCATGCCCATTTTTTTTCCTTAATGAGACAAATCATACATGGTTATTATTGATCAGTCTGGTATTCCTGATTCAAGTGGTTACAGACATGGTGCTGGAAATATTGTTTGTTTGATTTGTTTATTGCTTTGGCGCAAACCATTATATAGTGCAAAGGCTCCGATTGACAAACTGAGCCTACTAATTAAATGTATATGTTCCTAGCTTGGAATTGTCTTCCAATTGGTTGGATTATTTGCAGTCCTTTTTTAAAATAGAAGATAATTGACCATGGTATCCTTCTGAAACTCCTGAGAGAGTTAGGAATGGGGGGCTCTGCCTTACAGTGGCTCTATTCTTACCTCTCGGGAAGATTCCAGATGGTGATGCTGGGAGACAGTTGCTCTTCTAAAAGAGAGCTAACATCTGGCATCCCTTAGGGCACCATTCTGTCTCCCATGCTCTTTAACATTTACATGAAGCCACTGGGTGAGATCATCTGGAGACATGGGATGGGGTGTTATCAGTATGCTGATGACATCCAAATATATTTCTCTATGTCTCGGGCTGTTTCAGTGACCAGGCATGGCATCTCTCCTTTGAATGACTGTCTGAGGTCAGTAATGGACTGGATGAGGGAAAATAGACTTAAGCTGAATCCAAACAAAATGGAGGTACTCACAATAGGTAACCCTAATCTGAGTATGGAGATATGCTCATCAGTCCTGGACGGGGTCACACTTCCCCTAAAGGACTGTGTTCGCAGCTTGAGGGTGCTCCTGGATTCTTCACTCCAACTATCATCTCAGATAGATGTGACAGCCAGGAGTGCCTGTCATCAGGTTTGGCTGATACGCCAACTGCGACCCTACCTGGAATGGGTGGACCTAGAAATGATTGTACACGCATTGGTAACCTCTCGTCTCAATTTCTGTAACGCGCTCTACATGGGGCAACCCATTTGCCAAGTTTGGAAGCTACAATTGGTTCAAAATATGGCAGCCAGACTGGTCGCTGGAAAATCGAAATTCGACCATATTACACCGATTCTGAAGTCTTTACATTGGCTGCCTATAAGCTTTTGGACACAGTACAAGGTGTTGGTTATTACCTATAAAGCCCTACAGGTACATGGCTTCGGTGCAGTTCACTTGAAGGAACGCCTCCTCCGATACACTCTTTCCCGCACACTCAGGTCCTCTGGGAAGAATCTATTGGAGCCAAAGAAAACTAGATTGGTAGCGACTTCCCAGAGGACCTTTTCAGTTGCTGTTCCGAAAATCTGGAATGACCCACCGGAGGAGATCCGTCACATAACATCTCTTGACACCTTCAAAAAGGCACTAAAAATGGATCTCTTCCAGCAGGCTTTCCCTGACTGACCGCCAAGAGGAACCGTACTATTAACTGTCTGAACGAATTCTCTCAAATTAAGGTCACTCTGGTTTAATACTAATGATTTTAATTGTGTTGTAATTGATTCTTATTGTTACTGCAGATTATATGATTGCATTGTTTTATTTTTCCTCTCGCCAAGGGTGGGAGGATTAGAGGGTAGTATTGTTTGGGGAATGTTTTGTCTGTCACTGTTTTTGTAATTGTTATTCGATATGCTGTTACCCGCCTTGATCCTCAAAAAGAGAGAGGTGCAGAATACAAATAAATATTTTATTATTATTTATTATTACAGCTTTTATATCAAAGTGGAGAATATTTATTATGACATTCTTCCTCCAATGAGTTCTGGGTGGCTTACAGAGATCATTCTTATACTTTTCTCTTCAATAGTCCAGTTAGGTAGACTAAGAAACACAGAGGGTTTTTATCTGAGGGTGTTATTTTTCTTTGTTTTAGTATTTTCATTATCTGTGAATGGCTGGCATCCTGCTGGATAGTGTCAACTAGTCTAGACACATTCTATCAGTTGTTGAACAGTGAGTCAACATATAGATAAATCAAACAGATTAAATTAGTCTAATCTAGTCAGGACTAACAAAGGGCTTGTGACAATGTGTGTTAAATTTGTGTAACAAGAGTGCTTGAGATGTTTAACACAGATCAGCTGTACCTTAAGTGTTCAGTAATCTGAGCATGCTTTTCTGAGCATCAGTGTTTTGATGAATCAAATAAAGGTCTACCTAAATAACCTAAAGGTTTCTGATCTTGGAAGCTAAGTGGGGTCAGTACTTTGATGAGAGACATCCAATTATATTATTTAAGAGGAAGGAACTGGCAACATGACCTCTGAGTATTCCTTTCATAAGAAACACCTATGAAACTCATGGGGTCACTGTAAGTAGACATGCAACTTGAAGGTACATATACACAGTTCAATAGTGTTTGCAAGACTCTCAGCAGGTAAAGTAGTGGGTGGGCAATCAGGCACCGGATGGATACTGGAGCATATTTTGGCTTCTGTCCACCTGTATTACGTATTTGCTGCATGTTCTTTCTCACAGTGTCTACTGTGTTGTCAAATTGTCAGTTGTTTGGTGGCTAGAGTGTTCTACTGTGTTCTCTGTAAAGCAACTAGAAATCTCAGTTTGTGCAAGAGGAAAGATGATGAGAGCCAACTATAATATCTGCAATTGATAACCCCTCTTCCTGGTTTTACATAACAATACCTAACCGGATCTCATGCAGCCTGGCCTGTGCAAGCTAATTCAGAAATACAGACTGGTTTCATTTGGATTTACTCTTAAGTATGAGTGGATAATGTAGGAATCCTAAGTTCTCTTAACCTTCCTTTCTCATCAGTACATTTGAAAATAATTGCAGGCTTAAAGGGTGATTAACCGACTGTCTTGACTATTGGGCTACTGTGGGATGCCCCATGTGTATTTTTAGAACAGCATAGATAGGAATTTAATTACTTTGATTGGTAGATAACTATTTTTTTTATTCCCTCAGGGAGTTCAGAATGAAGAACGAGAGAAATACAAAATGCTGCTGGAGCAAGAAAAAGAAAAAGGCTCTAAAAATAACTCCAGTCCCATAATAGCCAAGCACTTAGAGTAAGTTTCTATATAGAATAACATGTTAAAAAAAGCTCAGCATAAACTGGCTCAGTACTTTGTTGAAAATAGGACCAATGGACACTTCAAATGTCTCTAGCTTTTCTTTTGAAAAGTAACTTGGCATTTAGCATGATGAAACGGCCTAAGCTTCATAATTTAGCTTCATAATACTGTAAATTAGAAGTGTCATCATAATTCATAGGCTGGTATAATAATAGTGACTGCATTTACAAGTAACACTAAATCAGTATTCCTGGCTAAATAAGCTAGGATGTCCATGGTGGTGTGCACCCACATTTCCTACAATTGTGTTACTTCCTGCTCATAAGTGGAAAACAAACAAGCATTAGGCACTTAAACCATAGTTTTCTGTGGTATGTGAACTGAGAGCTTTAATTACCGTAAATATTTTTTTAAAAGCCAAGATCAGAAGCCAGCTTTAAACCAAGCTTTCTGCAAGCACTTAACCATTGTTTCTTGATTTCTGTTTCATGGGAAATTGTGTCTTACTGTTGAACCTTGGCATATTAGCTTGCTTGTAGAAATGGAGTGGCAAAGCTAAGTATCTGCCACTTTTGCACATTCTGATTGACTAAGCCAGAAGTTTTGACTTAGAGTAGAGGTGGGCAATTTCAGGTGGGGAGAGGACCACATTAGTTCCCCTGGAACACTTTGGAAGGCCACATATTTCCCCTGCGACCTCCAAACTTTATGAAACCACCATCTTGATAGTACAAGTGTAACAATAGAAATAAAATCTTTTCTGCAGTTTGTCAGGCTGTTTGGGGCCACAATTATGTTGTAAGTAAGGTGCATGTACCCTATACACTTCATTTCCCAGCAAAATTGATGCTAGTGGTGGTGGCATAAAGGAGCATAGAAAAAATATCAGTCCTTTTGGTACATACATTCCTCGCTGGCTGTTTTAGTTCTGGCGGTGGTACTTACAGGAGCAGGGAATTTAAAAATGTTGAAGGATACCTGTTGAATAATTTGTCTTGCAAAAGGGTAGTGCAAAACATTTGAGCCTGTGCAATGAGAGGGGAGGATTTGTTTCATCTGGGAGCCAAGCTGCAAGTTGAGGGCTGCATTATGACAGGGGGTATGTATTAAGAGCACAAAATGCAGGGCCAAATCAAAGTGGGTGGATTCAAATATTTGATTGTTATTCCACTAACCAAACAAAAACACAGATTAATTCTGTACATATTATTTAGAAGTAAGTCTGGATAAAAAGATTTCAAAGCAAAGCACAGTTCAGTTCCCTGTGTGTCTATGAAATATTAAGTCCTGCAAGTAATACATTTTAGGTATTTCAATTTCTGGTCAATTGTATTCATATTTACTCAGAATATACTTACACATTAAATACCATGCTAGGTAATTCCTGTGGGCTGACTGGATTTAGCCCACATGACCACCCATATCAGAAAACCAACACCCAAGTCCATGGGGGCATATTGTTTTTGTTTAAAAAATGTGCAGCTACTCTGTGAGTGTTCTCCCTTCGGACTTTTTTGTGGTTTATGAAAACTGTGTTAATGGATATTTTGTTTCAATATCAAAGAAATGTGGTCAGTATTAAATGCTTACTGCACAGCTGGAGCTTGTGAATTGTATTTTTAAAAGTTGAACTTTACCTTTATTCTTTTGAATGTGTTCAACCAAGCGTGCATAGTTACTCCCATGGATCATTGAGTGGAATGGATGTTCCTTCATTTGAGACACCAAGAAATGGTAAGTAAATAAGGACGTACTTAGTTCAGCTTTGTATAAAGGTGCATAACAGTAGTCTTTATGGCCAGTTTTACATCTTAGGAATGAAAAGACCAGTGCATGCATCTTCACAGTGAAACAATAGTATGGCACGTGGACATATATGAAGAAACTTCCCAACCTTGGCCCTTTTCAGATGCACATTTTTTCCTTTCCTTGTTAGAGAAATGGCAATGCGTGAATTAATTCTGGAAGGAAAAAGCTCTAGTTAACCATAAGAAAAGATTTGCAAATTATAGTCTGTGCCCCTTACCACAGCTATTTGGCAAAAAACATTGTAAAGTATAGGTACTAAACTCTTTGCATGTGTCTCTACAGTATAGAAATCATCAGCATTTTATTAAGAAAGAAACAAAAATGTAGTTTTTGTCTTAAAAGAAATAATTGTGGTCAAACTGCAATTTCAAAAGAAATAGTTCAATTTTTAAAAGTTCATAGACATGATGTACAGTTGACTACCGTATATAATCATATATAAGTCTAGAAAATTTAGTGAAAAAAATTGACCCAAAAACCTGTGTTGACTTATTAATGGGTCAATGTAAGTACTATCCTTATCAAAAAAAAGGCACCATCCCCTTCTCTGAGTAAAGTGGTGAAAGGCAAGAACTTAGTCCACCACAAGAGCACCTAAAAGAAGCAACAACCCCCTCTATTTTCACCCCATAGCTTCTCTTCTAATCTTTTTGAATGCCTGGATGGGAAAATGGCAGCGGTGACAGCTTTTTGGCTATTCCCTTCAAAGGAGTACCGACAGGAATCAGGCTCTGAAGGACTTGAATAAGACATTTTATTTATTTAAGGAATTTATATTCCACCTTTCTTCCAAAATGGGATTCAAGACATACATTTGTGTATGTATGTCAGCTTTGCTGGGTTAAAATCCAGCAAAGATAACCACATTAAAGTTAAAGATTTTAATCACTACTAACGTAGTCGCCATTTTCTTTGCTTTGCCTTTTCATCCTTTATGACATTTTCTTAGCTCTACACATGCCTGGTCACCTCCCACCCCCCATACCATTGCACAGTCACCGTAGTTTCCTCCTCATGCATCCAGCCCTTAGGGTGAGCACAAACAATTATGCTTGCCAGCGAGTAAGTTCTTTGACATTGTTTTCCTTTGCATGGTTCTTTACATCTTTTGTTATGTACCCCTAAATTAGATTTTGTAGTGCTCACACTAATCATATCAAAATATATAATTTATTATCTTATTTAATATACTTGTATCAGAATCAAAAACTGTGTGTGTGTGCAAGGGGGGGGAGTCTGACCCTAGTGATAAACATATACAGAAAAATAAAAAATATGGAAAAATCAATACATTTTATATTAATATGTTTTGTGTCAATGTTTATATAGCTGGCTTGTCACACACACTGTGTGATAATCCTTCCCCATTTTTATTATTCTTTTGATAACTTTGTAGATTAGTTATACACTGAAATTGCTTTCTGTCCTGGAAAGGGAGGAAGAACTGTTGCAACAATAACATGAAACTTAAAATAGGAAACTGTGCTTTCTGGAGTAATTATTAAGAGGTAAAATAGTATACATGTAAAAGGCAGCCAACATTACATAACAAGACACTTTTAACATAACATTATTGTGCTGGTATAACAACTGGTGAATTACTGTGTTCATTGTATTTTTAAGGTGTTAGAAACATTGGTCTCTTGTGCTCTAACAGAAATGTAAACAGGTGAGTGAAAAACCTACATGGAGCTAATTGATTTCCCCCCATTTGTTTGTGTTGGTTTAACTTTGAGCCTAGACAACAGTAATTTTACAGTCCTTTGTAGGAGATAATTTATGCTTTTAGACTTCAATCAGCATTAATTTATCCAGAAGAGAGCAAATCTTATACTCAATGGATGTAGAGATAACCCAGATGCTACAAAACAGAATGTGAGCCATTGCAATCAGTGGCTCTATCAATCTGTATTTTCTCTTCCTCTCTCAGCCTTGAATATTTTGGGTCATAAAGAGGGAGAAAGGACCTGGCTGGGATGAAGTAAGATGAAATGAGCCATAATATTCCTCCTCTTTTGCTAGACTACACCATCATGTGTGCTCTTACAGTTTATTAGGTCAATATTTTTATGCCCGAAAACACAATAGATAAAATCCATTGAAATTTCTGTGTCAGTGGATCTGGGAAGAGGGGAGTCCTGTTCCCCACCCCACTGCAGTCCCCTGCCTGCCCTCAAAATGTGTTCTGGAGTTTGGATCTTCCAGACCAGATTTTCAGGGACCTACCAAGGAATGCAGAGTTGGAGATAATTCTGTTGCACAAGATCTCCACTCACTTTACATTGGCATCTGCCCAATAGATATACCTTTAATTCTTCAACTTTGTGCTTCATTTTTTCTGTCTCATAGCTTTCTAGTCAAGAAGCTCTGCATCATGCTTACAAAACCTTAAATGCTTAGTCAAATGCCTTTGATTACCTTACCATAATTCTTTTTTACGCAGCAGTGCTTATGTAGTCCTTCTCTGTTTGTCACTTCTGTATTTGATGGATGAGCTGCTGATCCTGATGGGCTTGTGCAGTTTGTCTTTGCTTCATGCTTTGCTACTACTTTGTACAGGAAAGTGAGAACACTTTATTGGGAATAAAATGCCAGCAAGACAACATCCTAATAGAAATAGTGCTTTCATCTCTGCTTTGGTATCATTCATCCCACTCAGATCGTGTTAATTTTTGCTTCTCTCAGCTTAGCAACATCAGACAGATCTTCAGAACCTGACAAGATAGTGGTCCAGAAAAAAAAGGTACATATCCTTCTGTATATAATAGTTGAACATAGGGTTGTTTAGAATCCACTTTTCAGTGAAAGCTGGCTTCTGAAACAAATTGCATCAGGTGAAATCCATCACAATACTGTGTAAAATACCAGAATACCAGGGGAAATCATGGTAAGAGGTCTTGTTTTGGGTTGGGTTTTTTAGGTTTTGTAGTGCTCATGCTAGTGTTGCTAGCTGTGATCTTGTGTACTTATAAACTTAACTGAAGTGATAAAGGCACTGTTTGTGTTTGGCAATTATGACAGCAGGCTTGTCATCAATGTCTTTTCCTTTTCCCTCCACCATTCAATTAGGCCCATGTGTCTCTCTATTTTATTTTATTTTAATTCACAAGCTAGTACTTGTACATAACTCAAGAGTTCATTGAATATGCAGAAACTACCAAGCCGGTGAGGCAAAGAATATCTAGTTCCATGTGGGAAAGAATGTTAATGATAGCATGGGGATTCTCTTCCTCTGGTAGCTTGAATATACCTTTCCTGTCACAGACTTACATTTCACAATGCTACATTGTCTCTTTTAACAGTGTAAAATGCAGCCCTTGGCAAATGATTTATCAGAGGAAGTGTCACTTAAGTTAAACCTGGGACAAGAAGGATCTTCTGACAGAAGGCACTGTGTAGTTCAAGTAGAAGAACAGAAATGTCTAAGCTTGGACATGACTACAGAGTACTTTCCAGACCTGACAGAGGTAGTATTCTTGTAAAGTTGCTTGGGATAGGTTCCAAACTTACTTTAATTCATAGTATACAAAACTTCTATGATATAAGCAAACTCAGTTGATTTTACAAAATCTAAAACTGTTAATTGACCTCAGTATGAATGTTTGTAAGAAATAAACATTTCCTAGTCTTTTAAAACTTTTGCCAAGGATTTCTCCTTCATCAGAATTGTCAGTTTGCCCATTTCAGCAAGTTCTTACATCTTCATGAACCAATAATACTGGGAAATTCAATTTGGTTCTGGTACTCCTTGATTTAAGAAGTTCATTGTATAAAACTTGCCCCTTCTAGGATATGGAGCAAGAGATCGCAAATGTGCTAAGTTATGGCCAAGAAGATGAAATTCTGACAAGTGCCTTCAAGCTGAATATTACAAGGGGAGACATTCAGACTCTAAGAAACCAACATTGGCTCAACGATGTGGTAAAATACAACTTCTCAATACTAATTAAAACCTGGTTAGGGCTTTGTTATTGAAAGTGCTGTAAGGCTTCATAGGCTAGTCTGGCTTTATTTAGAAACCCTATCTCAAATATTTGAACAATCTTGGCTTGCCAGAAATATCAGTATTCTTGAATTACGATTTTTTTCCCCAAAATATTTTTTAAATAATGAATTTTAAAGTTTGTCTTGATTTTTTAAAATACAGTGGACCCTTAACTTACATGGGGGATCTGTTCCAGACGCCCCTTGCATAAGGTGAAGCATTGTTACTGAAATCCCCAAAGTAAAAAGATGTGCATTAATGCTTCTTTTTGACCACTTTAATGGTGGGTTTTGTGTGACGTCATGTGATATCGTTACACATTATGCAATTTCTCCAGGATATTCACAGTATAAACTCCCGATCACCTTCATGTGATAAACTTCAGGGACAGGTTCATGAGGTCTTAAAACCAAGGCATTCTAAGCCAGTAGGAGGCTTGAGTCAGAGAATTGGAAACCGAAGAGACCACAGGGGGTCCGGTTGAGTTCCACCAGCACCTGAACACTTGGCGATTAAAACGTATGAGTGACCATAGTCCCTCTCATCTGTAGTGGCATAGCCCATTCTGACCTTACTAGTTGGAGGAACACTATGGAAAAGGCATTTTCCTTGATGGATAGGTGTCTAATCTGTATTCATTTCCTTTTTGATTTCTTCCAATTACAGGTTATTAATTTCTATATGAATCTTTTAGTGGAAAGAAATAAAAGACATGGATTTCCAGTTCTTTATGCTTTCAGTACTTTCTTCTACCCTAAGTTAAATACTGCAGGCTATAATGCTGTAAGAAGATGGACCAAAGAAGTGGACTTATTCCAACATGATATGATTTTGGTGCCAATTCATATAAGGGTACATTGGGCATTAGTGGTAAGTATCTTTTACCTATTCCACATTTTTTCCAGCAAGGAATATAGATGGCTGAGTGTTCCACTTACGTATTTCTTTTAATTATAGGTTATAGATATGAGGAGGGAGACCATCAAATATTTTGATTCAATGGGTCAAAATGGCCACAAGATCTGTATGAAATTGCTGTAAGTTGTTTGCTGATAAAAATTCACAATTCAGGGTTGTACCAATCAAGGGGGGGGGGGGAATGCCCTGAGTGCTTCAATAAGAGAGTCCATTGTTGGCTGGGGTGGCAGGAAGGGAGTTTGCCACTGAGGAATTTGCCACTGGGTGCAAGTGGTAGGAAAGCTCCCTGGGGTACAGCAGGTCAATGAAGCGTGGTCTGGCTAAGGAAACAGCAACAGTGAATCATAAGGTACATTCACAGCTGGCAAATACAGGTGCTGTTTACTTAGGGTTGCCATAGTTCTCTTCCACAAAACTGGGACAAAATGTAGAACATTCAAGAAAAATGGAGGACACAAGCGACTAAAAGTCAAAAACATTAATGTAAGTCATGCTCAAAATGGAGGAGATTTTGACATTTTTCCTGGACCGAAGGTTGAAATGTAGGACATGCCCTTTAAAAAGTAGGATGTGACCTCCTTCCCAAACAAATGTCCTGGTCCTCGGCCTTCCTTTGCTTGGCCTAAGGGAGGGCGGGGGGCTCAGACCCAGGCAGGATCATGGGGGTCTGCTGTAGGCAGCTGGGGGTGGCCTTCCCTAGCCTCTGCCACCACAAGAGTAGCTGGGGGTCTTTCTCAGGGCCCAGAGCCCTGGGCTGTGGCTCCTCCTCCCCAAAGAAGGCCCACTCACTGCCTCAAAAGAGGAAGGGGGACAGTGGGGACCCCAGTTCTGGTGGAGGCCCCCAGGCTCACCGCCAAGAGGAGAAGAGGGGCCCCATCAGGCTCAGACTGACCAGCTCTATTCCCCCAGAAGGCTGTGGGGCAAGTGAGAGGGGGGTGAGGCTGAGGTCGGGCCCTGGCTGGGGCTCCCATGCCAGGGGGGTCCCCTTTCCTCCCTCCCGGCCATTGCCCGGCGGTAGAGGAGGAAGCTAAGAGTCTCTTAATCTCTGCTTGTTGTGAGTCCCTCCCTGACCTCGAGCCTTTTCCTGCCTTCCTTGGGAGGAATGGGGGGCTGTGAGGAGCACGGTGAGGGTTGACTGCCCCTGAGGCTGAGAGATGTGACCCACCCGAGGTCACACTTCCATGGCTGAGCGGTGATTTGAATCCAGCTCCAGCACTCAAAAAATGATGCTACACCAGCAGAAGATGCTGGGTTCCTATTCCCCAAAACCCCAGGGGTTAGTTCAGACCTGGCTTTAGATACTCAGGTGTCCCCCCAGGTTCTAGCGCTCCCCTTGCTCCTGACCATTGGTGCAGTCTTTCACAGTTTTGCATGACTCACTTGTTTCAGCACCTCAGCCTCCCCTCACTGGACTTTCACGGTTCACCTATGTTTACTCCATCCCTGCCTCTCAGGGGCCCATAGGAGAAGGTGCTGGATGGCAGCAGTTCTGTTGTGTGCCCTTTCTTGGACCATTCTCTGGATGACATAGTGCTATTTCCCATGTGCCAGCATATGTTGCAGGAGTTCTAAAGACCAAACGTCTTTTCAGTTACAACTGTTAGCTCCTGTGTCTCCACATCAGTTTTAAAAATTCCTGCCAAGCAATGTATTTAGCCTGTACATGTAGGAAATTAAATATCTTTGAAAGTAAGATGTAGAATACTCAATAGAAGCAAGGTGGCAGAAGGCCATAGTGTGTTGGGTTTGACATGAGCGCTGTATGCCTTCCCTCCATATTGATAATACAAAGTGTTAGTCAAAATGAACAACTATTACAGTGTTTCCACTATTAATCAGAATGACCACAAGAAACTATTGGCATCAACCAAGTTGACCAGACCTGTTACACCAGGGTCTACTTTTTCATCTTGACCCAAAATGTTTGATACTGACAGCTTAGACACTGATAGCAGATTGTTAAGACAGCAGGGCTACACAAATGTAGTGCTGGCGTGTAGGAATCCATCCACTCAGAGAAATTTACAACATGAAATGGAGAGTATTTACCAAATGTCAGGTCAGTGACATTTTAGTATTTTTACAAGAAGTGGAAAAATGTTTAAGACCAAATACATGGAAAGGGCAAGTAGCAACTTTGCCTACGATAATTAAACAGAAGGTGAAGCTCTGTCATTGCATCCTAACATTAAAAGTTTTTAAAGGGGAACAACCATAAATGCACCACTGACCTTGCACAGGTTTCCTATTTGGGAGCTTCATTTGGTAATGAACAGGTTGACAATGCCCCTGTTTGAGCTGATTAAGGAGACTTGGTTAAGACTTGACTTTCAAAGTCAATAGTGGCCATTACATCTGCTAGAAAGCAGTCTGCTAGCTGACTGCTTTAACAACACACCCAAGTCTGTGCACTTGCAGTCAAGACAAGTTGACATTGACAATCCAGCCTTTCTGCCAAAATGTAGACTGAATAAAGGGTTGCATCAGTCTATAAATTTACTGGGCTTTTGTCTGAATCTAACACATGCATTGGATAGAAGGTGCTACACATTGGATGTAAGAAGAGTAGCAAAAACACTACATTTAGAGGACTATAGCAGTCAGACAAAGAGAAGTGCTGTTAATTTCCTTCAGTCCAAAACCATATAGGGAATAAGGCCGCTAAGGTACAAATTGCACAGTGGTTGAAGGCTTGCATTTTTTAATGCTATGACTTGGTTAACATTCCTTGACTGCAGAATGTGTGGCCTCATTCCAAATAGTCCATGGCAACTAATACCACATATATAGATTTGAGGATGTTTGCAGTGTGGTAGGGTGAGAGTCTTCAACTTTTGGGTGGAGTGTTTAACACTCAGTTCGGTAATTTACAAGGCAGCCACACCCACTCAGTAGAGGGATGCTTAGGTGTATCTCATTAGTAAGTGGATTTCTCCTTCATACCATCCAAAGAATGAGGGGTTGGTACTTACCATGAAGGTCATTCTTGGATGGCCCAGAGGAGCAATCCACCTCTCCCTATTTGTTCCTGCATGGGCAGAAGCGTAAGAGCTAAGTACAGAGAAGTAGGAAAAGAATGTAACAAATTCTGTTACCTCAACAGATTCTCTCCACTTCTTACTTTTTTATACTGTCTGTGTTTTCATTGATAATAGTTCATTTCATATTTATTACTGAAAATAATTATGCTGTAGACAAGGGAAGATGTCACATATGATAGGTATGCCACTGAGATATTTTTTTCATTTTGTTCTTATCATGCTTCCTAGCAGGAGAGCTCTTAATATCTATATAATACCTCTAATTAAAGCTGAAAAGACTTCTTTGTCAACAAATGACCAAAGTCAAGCATTCTCTGATGTATCAGATTAATACCATACCAATCTCTAATGTATTTCTCAGTGCAAGACATTCAGCTTAGTTTAATTATTAAATGAATGAATTCACTTACCTTTTCTTCATGTTCGTTACAGTAACAGGATGAAAGCTTTTGTCAGTAGTAAATTATTTGCAATAGCTTTGCTACATAAAATGGCTATTACATTGGTGCAAAGCAGTCTTCATGCTCCATTTTAGGGTGTGCAATTCAAATTGTTTTTGGTTTACTCTGGTGAAGTAGGATTATTAAAAATGTTTATCATGCAAATTTTGGTAACTGTTCTGTGTTTGGAGAATATTAACTCATATTTTATATTTTTATTCAACAGGCAATATTTGCAGGATGAAAGCAAAGCCAAGAGAAATGTGGACATTAATGCTTCATCGTGGGCACTTTATAGTATGAAACCACATGTAGGTTGCAACCACTTTCTGGGTTTTACAGTTCCACTGCGCATCTCAACTCATGTTTTATAACCCTCAGGTTTCATTTGTGTTTAGGGAGTGTTCAGGCTTTGTTCAGCTGCAGAAATCCTGCATATTGCCAGAACAAGTTCCTAGTCTAGACACCAGTTACAGGTGCACTCCTGCAACTAGTGCTTTTGCTGTACACAGCTTCCCCTGGCACACTTGCCAGGATCAGTGTGGCATTGTGTGTCCTTTGTCTTCCTGTGTTAGGTAAAGTGTAGGATGGATCCTACTATATGGGTCTTATACTATGTGCACTATTGGCTTTCTCAGTTGGGAGGGCAAATGGCATGTTGGGGTAGAATTCTGCTCTTATGTTCAGTCAGTAAAAGGTGGTAACAGTGGGATTGCCCTTCCTAATGAGAAGGCCAGTAGCTCATGAAGAATCTCATTCCTTTGGAAGAAGTGACTTGGGGAAGAGGTAGGACCCTTCATGGTTTAGAGGTCTGAACCACAGTTTCTTGTTACATCTAAAATGCAACCTGTCACTGTAAAGAAGCCATAGTCGAAGTACCAAAAGTAGGTATGTGAGAAGAGATCCTTGGGAGTGTGTGAGACCAGTTTTGTGAACCATGGCTTGTAAACCATTCTGTCCAAGCTGATCCAAAGTGTAAACTTTGAAAGAGCTAAGCAGTGCATTTACTGAAGGCTTTTTATAGTGCTGCTTAAATGGGTACTCAAAGCAATATAATGTTAAAATCTCTAAATCATAAACTTTACTCAAAGCTTTACTTTAAAGCAGCTGTGGATAAAGTGCAGTTTGTTGAAACATCTCAGGATGTCCTTACTTTTAAAGTCAAGTATTTCTAAGCATTATAGTCAATGTTGTGTCAATATAACTGAAAAATGGAAAATGCAATAATTTCAAACTCATTTGCTACGTCAGGAAAGTGGTCTGTTGTAGACTGGCAGTATTAGAGACTTCTTAAGGTTCAGTAAACTGCTATGTAATATAAAACAACAAGGAACTAATTGATGCATCTTTCTGTTTCCTTCATGCCCTCAAACTTAGGAAATTCCACAGCAGTTGAATGGCAGCGACTGTGGAATGTTTGCTTGTAAATATGCAGATTTTATCTCCAGGGATAAACCCATTGTATTTACACAGGTGAGTATCTTGGAATATTAATAACACAGGGGTTTGTGCATTGGCTCCCACAAAAAGAAATTTTGGCTAAATGAATGAGTTCTAAATTTTTCTTCTTTTTACAGTGTCACATGCCTTATTATCGCAAAAGGATGATATGGGAGATACTTCATCAGCAGCTACTATGACACAAGTTCTCAGGCCTACAATGTACATGCACATATCATCTGGTGATGAAATAAGTTATGTTAGCTGTCTTGTATCTTTCTCATAACAAGATTCAAAGGACTCTCTTGTCTGGATATCATTGCAGACAATAAAGCATGCTTGAGAGCATGTACTTAACTTGAACCCTTTTTCTCTAAAGGGCTAAGCATGGGTTAAGACAGAAATTCAGCTGAGTGAGTGTATGCTCAGATTGGTGAAAAACTATCAAGGAACATTGAATGAACATTGTTTGACCTTAGTGATGTGAAAAGCCATGTATTACCATCTTCGCATGTTGGGTTGGTTCCTAGTGTAGTTGTGATTTGAGTAGACACACTGAAGTCAGTAGGGCTTGGATTAATCATGACTAACATGTTCCACTGATTTTAAGGAGTCAGAGACATGGCCAAGTCTGGATTCAACCCATTGGCTTTGGTTGGTCAACATGCTTTGGCCATATTGTTTCCTGGGTTCTTCCAGGACATCTGCTCTGGGCAAACTGTGGGCAGGAAAACTCAGAAGTTGAGCAGGACATTGGCAAGCAAGGCAGAAAAAGTGTATGAACCTGTGGTGTGTTTATAATCCTCTAGTCTAAGCCAAGACCTCTTCTATTGTAAGATGGAAACTTTTTTCGTAATTGGATTTGTAATGATTTTGAAAGATGGAAACTCCATTTTGATTTGCAACAAATCCATACGTAAAAGCCCTAGATAGGGTTATTCTTAATTTAAAAGTATTATAATTTTATATGAGACTATTTATTTGTATTGTATTTAAATAGACATGTTGAAATTCTGAAATACTTTCATGAACTAAAAATAGAAATAAATATTTATCCAGTAATCCTGTTTTAAATTAATGTGAACAGTACTGTTGCTTTTGTTCAGAAAAAGGTGGCATAACAAAAGTTAGTGGAGTAAAATTAATCAGCAAATGGGTGAAATAAAATATTTTTTCCTAGATTTAGTGTTAAATGACTTAATAAAACTTATGGATGGAGGATAGCAACTCTAAGCAGTTTCCAATTCACAGTATCTGCATGCCTTTTATTAGGATAAATTGTTGCATACAGTAAAGGAGAAAAAGTGATGTTGTGTCTGCAAACTGAATGTTAATGGGTTGTGGTCTTGAGTACAGAACATGATGAAAAAACCTTATGTCCCTCTTGTCTGGTAGATAATCGGCTTGTTTATCATTACAGAAACAGAAAAGAATTGAACATTTAAAGACAAGATATTTAAGTGGGAGGAATTTGCTGGCAGGAGGCAGTGGTGTGAATGTGCGTATATGCTATATGTTGGGTATAGCTTGATAATTTTGGAGGAATTCCCACACTAAATTACTGCTTTTATACGCTTACAAAAACTTTAATTGATGCTGACAGTTGAAACAGAAAACTTGCCCCTATTCAGGAACACCTTTAGCATTTGTGTGGCTCTCTGTTATCCAGTGAGGCATTCATGCAGCCCCCAGGTCTCCGGCAGTTACCCATTCCTGTATTAAAACAGGGATGTGTCCTAAGTGGAAATATGTTTGAAGGGAATTATTCTATAACAAAGCAACATTTTTGGCAGGATTAAATTTGATACACATTGGCCTGTTACAGACTGCCAAAATAAAGCTGCTTCGGGTCTCTTTGTAGGTATGCCATTTAAATGATGCATGGGTCCTAAGAGTCCGGAGGTCGCACCAAAGCCACACTCCGTTCCTAAGCACTGGAGGGCAGCTTTGGTGCAGCTTCCAGATTCTTAGGATGCATGCATCATTTAAACAGCATACCTCCAAAGAGACCCAAAGCAGCTTTATTTTGGCAGTCTGTAACAGGCCATTGTTTTCATTCCTTCTCAGGAATACACCTACAATAGTTAGTGGCTGACCCACATTTAAGGGACTATACCTTAATGTATATAGACATATGTCTCAGGATGAGTTGCTTTTCTTACTGGATTGGTATGGAACTAATGTTCAGCAAATTCAATTTCTGCTTTAAATTATTGGTATTTATACAGCACTTTAAAGTACTTAATGTACATTGTCAGTAATCCTTATAATGCCCCTGTATGATGGGCCAGCCACACAAGTCTTTATCTCTGTGCTATATCCACAGTGAGGTAATGTTCTGGGCTGTAGTCCCATACACACTGAGAGCCAGTGTGGTGTAGTGATTTAAGTGTCTGAATCCTCACTCAGCCATGGAAACTACTGGGTGACCTTGGGCATGTCACTTGCTCAGCCTCAAGAGTGGCAAACCCACTCTGAATAAATCTTGCCAGGAAAACCCAATGATAGGCTCACCCTTAAGAGTCACCATAAGCTGGAAACAACTTGAAGCCATACAACTACCACCACCACCTATATACACTTACATTGGTTTTAAGGTAATGCTGAGCTTACTTCTGAATAGATGACATGTAGGATTGCCCAATGAGGCTGTTAAACGTATCAGCTCTTCAGATAGAGGCATCCTTTGGTATAGTGTGTTAAATGTAATATAAGCAGCACTACCCTGGGTATAAGCCAGAGTCTACGAGTTACACAAATAAGTAAGGGGAAACTTCACAACTGGACTTTTCCATTCATTTCGAAAGGAAATTTCACAATGCCAAAACTTGTTCATCTGCAAGAAGCTGCTAATTAGGGAGCAGCTATTTATTTGCAATGTACTGTAGTTCCGTTAAAAGCAGAAACTGTAGAACTTACATGTAATGCATCATTAGCTTTTGTTGGTTAGCATGTAAATATGTGTGCTATAAAATCAATTAATTTTGTAAGCAGTTAGCTTGTAAACTTTGTTTTAGCATATGTTAATTGCTTCTGTCTCACTAATGGCTACCAACTCATCCTGGTTCAGTCCTATTTTCATTTTTGTATGGCTTTTTGGTTCTATGCTGCTTTGTTCAATATCTTGTGTAAGGAAAAGATGAACAAAAGCTGGAACGCACTAAGCCAGTTGTTATGACAAAAAATTTAGTGCCATTCTAATGCAGATAGTCAAAATCAACTAATTTCTTGGTACAAGGAACAGCCTTTGTTTCTGTTGTTCACACTGATCTCACAAGACTCCAAAAGATCCTGTAGTTAAAGCAGGGAATGGAGTAGGCAACATAAGAGCGTTTACACACCACCAATTCTCTTTATGTCTGTATATATACTTTCAAGTCGCCATGAATTTCCTAGGGGTTTCTTGGGTAAGGAATACTCACAGGCAGTTTTGCCAGTTTCTTCCTCTGGAGCATAGTCTACTAATCCATGGTCATCTGTTATTAAATAAAATTACTCAGGTCAAGCTCTTGTTAGCTGGGTATATTTTGTTTTTCATAGAACACTTGTTTGATGTGGAGAAAACTGGCATTGCAGTCTGTTGGTACAATGGTATGGTTCACAGAAACCAGTATAACATCCATCTGTTAGCACAGAAAAACTCTTATCATGTGTGTAACCTGTCAAACTCAGGAGTTCTGCTCCAGCATCTCATGCGTGTCTATCCTTTATTTCATTATGTTTCAAGGCCATTGACTCTGATCTAGCAGAAGGATAATACAGAATAGACATCATACAGAATGATGCTTTCTTCCACCTGGCAGCTGTCTTTTGTCTAAATTTATTTCCAACTCATTTTTATTAAAAAAATAAAAAATGCTCCAACTCTCAGTTTTACAAGGCATACAAAATCTCAAAAAGGGACACACAAGAGCAAGGTGCTGAGGTATGGAAACACCTGAGGTAGTTTGTTTTTTTTCCTTTGTTTTCTTCTTTTTTTGAAAAAAAGTTGCAATTTTCATGCCCTGGGCCAACACCCTCTTGTCAATCCCACTTTAAAAACCCACCTCCCAAAGTATAGGTGGCAGCATCCTACACAGAAAATGTACCAACTGTTGTTTTCTTGTAAACAGCATGAAGTTTCTCCCCCCCCCCCCCCCTCCCCCTCCACACACACTTTAGGAAACCTAAGCATAACTGTAGCTTGACATTTTGATAAGCAAAGTGGAAGTTGTAGCTGGGTGGTTCTTTTTTGTCTTTTCCATGATGTGTTTTACTTGGAGCACTGCATTGACTGGTGGTACAAAGAGACTGTATGCAAAAACCAGTTTGAGATCTGTGAAGCAAAGAGAAGATCACATGAGCTGGAGAAAGAAATGCATAGAGATTCCTCTGCTAACGAGACGGTATCCCTTCTGTTGGCACTTAACAGACAATCCAAAATGGCATGCAGGTGCCATTGGTCTTTCTAAAGCCCTTCTAATTATTGATTACTTTTTGATTTCCATTTAATTTTTGCTGTTGCAATCCTAAGATCTCCATCCTACTTTCTGTTAGAAATCCATAACAGACTAATGTCTTTTCTTTCTAAAAAAAAAGAAAAGAAAAAGTAATTGTTTAAAAAGAAATTAAAGACTGGAGTTAGTTTAGTTAGCTATATTAATTCTAAAATATATTAATGCTGTCTTGTACAACAGCCCATGCACTGTGTAAAAAAAAAAGGTTTTCCTAGTATGTACACACATGTACAGAAAAGATTCTGAATGGGTTTGTCTGCAAAATGTCTGTCTTTGTTAGTCCAACTAAAGGGATAGCGTTGTACTGTTAACCAGACTCCAGGTAGGCTGTGGTGCATGGAAGGTTGTCCCTTGCTGACTGAAAACCTCCCTTCCCATCCCTAGAAGTCCTCTGCAGAGCTCCAGCCTCTTAGGCAGACATGGATGCCTCCAGATAGTCTTTGGTTTGCTCTCTGGTCCGGTTAGTCTGTGATGTGTTGGAAGGGCTACATTCATCGGTTGTTGCTGGTTAGCACCTAGGAGCCTCATTTGCTGCGCTGTGAGGCAGGGGCTCCCTGAGGGTGCTTCTGTTCCTGTTGTTTCACCTGCTGGACAATTTCCCTGATCTTGCGCTGTGCAGTCTGCAGTAGAGAAAAAGACAGTTCTCAGTAAAAGAAAAAGAAAGCATGCTGTATAACTGGCAGTTAGATTGTGCTTGATGAACCTACACCCTCCTTCCTCCCAGCTGCCAGTAAGGTGAAGCCCAAGCTCTCTGTTGCCATTGTGTATACCATTATCTTCAGCTGAACCATAGGTGGTAACCTGTGTATGTGAGCTGCAGTGGGCCAGCTTTGATTAAATTAATGCTGTAGCCATCAACAATCAATCTTGCTGGTAACCATACTTGTAGGCTGTTCTGCTACCGACTAGCAAACAACAGCACATAAAATATATAGCTTTTAAAGCAGGACAAAATGCTTGATGTCCTGTAAAATGTGTTATCTGCAATATACTGTTCAAAGCATTTTACAAGTTACAGATTTGCCTTTGCTCTAGACTTTCAAATACCAGAAACTAAATGGTGTTACCTAAGTCAAGTCTTTGGTTTGTATATTTGTCCCTCCTAACCTAACACCTGAATTTTAGACTGTTCAGTGTACCATTAAATATCAGTATTCATACACTTCCAAACAACAGCTCAAATGCTGACTTATTGTTAACCTCTGATGGAATAACCATGTTAAAGAAAATATTTCACCTGACTGGCAAAGAAGTGACCAATTATTTTGACGACAACTTCCTCATTTTCATCAGGGGTTTGGTCACGTGGTACAATAACTTCTGCACTAGTTAAGTTCTGTAGTTCATTCACCTAAAAGAGCAAGAATACAGCAAATTTATTTTTCATATTGATCATTTTTGTATTCAAGCAATTCCATACTGTTGCAGGTTAACAGCATTGCCACTAGACATAACAAGGATGCTCATCTAATTCTTGCCCTATTTACAGACAAACAAATCCAAAGGGAACACAAAAGGCCACCACTTTGAATAGCACTGCTCTAAATCAGAAACATATTAGCAATTTTTATTTGAAAATATTTACCTAAACTTGTTATAAAATGGCCCACCTACCGTTTTGCCCCCTTTTCCTATCACACGACCTGCTGCAGAAGAAGGCACCTTAATATGGGCTTCAAGCTTCACTTCTTCTTTTGGATTGAAAAAGTTCTCTTCTTTCAGTTTCCCAAATATTCGTCCCTGGGCCTAAGAAAACAAAAGGTTAAGTTGCTACATTTCCTATTGAATTCTAATCTACTGTCATAGTGACACATAGTTATATGGGCTTCAAAAAAGCTCATTTTACCCTACCAAAGAATAGGAAAAGAACAAGATTTCTGCGTATGGAAGAAAAATGATGAGTTCAGCACATCCGAGATTCTTATCAGTGCAAATGGCTATATCATATATCTGGATGTTGAGCAATGACATGATGCAAGACTAGCCCATTTCCCCATCAAATAACAATCTCGCTTCCAAATCTGTATTCTGCAAAGCAGTAATATGATTTATTCACCTATTCCAATAATAGAACTGGGGTCAGGTTCAAGTGCTAGCCTAGGGATACCAGTTGTCTAGCTGGATGGACTGTGAGTTGTTCTGCTCACATGGCTAGCTATGACTATATGTAACTACAGTTGGCCCTTCTTATACATGGATTTTTTAATACACGGATTCAAGCATACACGATTTGAAAATGTTCAAAAAAGGTATAAATTTCAAATATCAAACCTTGATTTTCCATTTTTTATGCGGGATACCATTTTGCTATGTCATTATATTTAATGGGACTTAAGCATACACGGATTTTGTTATACATGGGGGATCTTGGAACCAAACCCCAGCATATAACAAGGGTCCACTGTATATGCATACCTTAGTACAAATAGATCTTAATGTGGGGGAAAGTGTTCAAGACATTAGCTAGAAAAGACACAGAATGAGTACAATCCTATCTGCAACCACTCTCAGCAGCATCCGGAATTGAAATTCAGAACAATGACCCACTGTTTGTATACTGACATTAGAATACATGGAGTGAAACAATGGGGGGTTACAAACTGCCACTTGGGACGTCCTCAGGACGTCCCAGTTTAAAAAAGAGGTGTCTCTTCCAGATGCCCCTATTCCTGTTACGGACTCTGTCCGTAACAAATGGCGGCGGCCGTTCCACACGGCCGCCGCCATCTTGATGTAATGGACGCTGTGCGTCCGCATGTCATGCAGCACTAATGATGTCACGAGTGCGCCACTGGCACCTAGCGGTGTCATTAACGCATCGTCAGAAGAAGCTCCATTTTGGAGCTTCTTTTTTGCTCCGTAAGGGAGCAGTGTGGTTTGGCGGCGGCAGCTCCCTCGCGGAGCAAATAGCAGCGCTGGGAGACCGCCGCAAAGCGGCGGTTTGTAACACCTCAATATCTGCCATTTAAGATACAGACGTTTCTGCCCCATATTGGGGTCAGTAATGCTAGTATGTTTGCAAGGTTTGAGGGAAGCATTTGGCTAGCATGCCCAGCTATCAATCTTGATTCTTTGTGCTCTGTCCCAAGTGTTTAAAACAGCATGTGACACTGGCCCATCAGAGCAGGGAAAACATTGGCATTAAGAGTTAAACTTGCTTTTAATTCCATTCTCTTCAACTCCAGGTTATACATCTCTAATCCATGTGCCCTTTTGCTTTTTCCACGCTCTCTTAGTTCTCTTTAACTTTCTCTTATATTCCTTTTCTCTGTATTCTCTCTCATGTTACAGTACTTTCTCTCTTTAGTTCAGCTTAGCCAATTCAAGTCTTTTTAAAATTACCATACTTGCAAACTTTCTTGTTATTTTAGTTATGGTGCTGTCTAAATTCTCCAAATTATTTCCTCCACTTGTTATTCCCCTTGAACTAGGGTTTTCAAAGTTGGTTTTGCTTTCTTGGGAGGCATACTGTAAATATTTTCTTACATTTACCTAAAACTTTTTAGCTCAGTAAATACTTTAGTAAGAACTACAACAGTTATACTATTGTCTCTGTGAATCACACTGCTCAGAGCACCTTCAGAACCTTCTGGAATAGCTAGGCAAGATTTTTGGCACTAGCTCAGCCCATCTCAGTTCTATCCCTCACTGTTCCAACTTATTTTCCTCAGTTCCTTTTTGTCTACTATGTGAGCAGCATCTAGGAACCTCACTAGTTTTTTGTGAGTAACCCACAAAAAACTATGGATGCCGGCCATGAAAGCCTTCGACTTCACAACCTCACTAGTGTTTGTCTCCTTTTGGTTTTACTCAGCTCACACCTCGATTTATCTCCGCTTAATCCTTTGTCTTGGTACTGAAGAACTATTTTCGACGTTCCACTGAGAAGGCCATTCTAAGGCTTCCCATTCTCTCCAGCTAGGTCTCTTCAGGTGTTCAAGTGGAGCTAGCACCTGCTTCTGGATGATGAAATCATGGACTCTCCCCAAAAATGCTTGGCTGTTGGCAGAGATCTCCTCGTCCCATGCGTCATGGGTCACCGGGCACTCCACTTCGAATTTGTTCTCCTCTATGTCAGATTCATTCTCAATTCTTCACATCTTCCTCTTGGAGGTCCACCTCTCTGGGATGATACAGTGGCAGACCATACTCAAGTCATGGTTTGAGATCAGATAGGAGGATCTGAGATGACTCAAAGGACTGTAGATACTGTGATAGCCTCATGAGGTGTCTGGCTCACAATACTTGACTTACCTGCAATATAATCCCATGGAAATCTATGAGTAGGACCAGAGATAGTACCGTATGCATAAGAGGCATGCCTACGATGTCATCTGTGGCCCTTCCCACTGCTACCATCCTTCCCTTATGAGATTTTTATTTTACAGTCTGCTCCGATTTCACATGTTCAGCATCCTTCCATGATACAAGTGACTGATCTGTAACTTTGGCAGGTCCAAGCACAGCTTGCTTGGGAGGGAGATGAATACCTACCTCTTATTCCACCATGGCAGCAATCACTTCAACAGAAACCATTACCTGATTCACCAAGTCGTTCTCCCTTTCCATCAGCTGCTGTTTCCAACATGATACTGTTGAATATCCTAGACAGGTCTCTGTGTTACTTAGTGGAACATGAAATCTTCTCTAACCAATGATGTCAGGGCATTTTCAGAGCAAGTGCTGAGGATGGCCAATGTACTGGACTTATAAATCGAACAGCATGAGGTCAAAGTCAGACTGAAGTGCATTCAGTAAAAATACCTACTCTGGTTTCCATTCTATTCTTGCCTTTACTCCTTAAGACGTCTTGGATAATTCATTTGATGGTGTTGTCAACCTCAAAGAAGATCAATAACTTATATCATGTCTCTTATTTGGATTCAAGTTGGCTTCTAGAACATCCAAAGTCAAATTCTGCTGAAGTTGAGGCTTCTAATCAAATGCCCAACAAAGGTTCCATTCTATGCCATTAGAGAAGGATGCAAGCTTAACATCATGATGAAGCAATTTTATTCTGTCTCTGCCTTAGGTCTTAGAATACTCAGGCATCTGTTTTAGCATTGGTTGGTTCTACCAGCAATCCCATGAATGATTGTCTTGTAATAAATTCCACTGAACACAGGTGAAATTTACCTCTGAGGAAATAAGTTTAAGATTTAAAATGAAAATATGCACCAAGCCTGAAATGCTTGCTGAAAATTGAGAAACACCTGAATTGCGGAGGCTGATTTGAGACCTACCAATATGAAGGTAAATATGGAGGAAAACTACTGGTACATTCTGGATGTTTTTATATGGTGTTCAAAGCTACATTAAACCAGCATGGATTGTACAAACCACTTCCATATTTCTGGGTCAGCTGCACTCAACAACTGCTAGCCTTTCTCTCACATTCTCTTGGACAGCTGCTATCCTGTGCTTCTAGTGGCTGGTTCACACAAGTGGGCATTGCATATCAGCTTTGTACTGACCTTGAATTGTGCTTCTGGAGGCCCCGTTATGATAACCATCCTCTCACTGGCATCTGGACTCTCAGCTGGTGCAATCTGCAGGTCACAGAAAACATAATAAGGCACAGCAGTTTCTTCTCTCTGGTAATGCCCCTTTGCCTGCCACTGATGTGTCATTGATTTTGCAACAAACCTACTTTATATGGAATCCATCCCAAGTTAAGAGCAGATGTTGCACATTAACTCTGGTCACTACAATACTGTTTTCTTGACTTAATATTACTGTGTACTGTATAATTCATTTCCCTCATTTTCTTTATAATACCAAGCTGAAACTGTACAGCTGCCTTCAGTCCCCCCCCCTCCCCCCCGATACATAGCATGGATTTCTTCCCATCTTTTGGCAAGTACTTCAGTATTGTAATACAGATTGCCTTCTTTGAAACAGTAATCTCCATTTTAAAAAAGACAACGCAAAGTAGTATCTACAAGACAAGCCTTCAATAGTCGGAACAGAATATTTGTTACCCTTTTTGCCTTTAGAGTGTAAGACAGAGATGGTTGATCCTGTGGCCCACCAAAGGAGCTTAGACTTTCAGCTCCCGTCACTATCTGCCAGGATGCCCAATGGTCATGCATGATGGCAACTAGAATTCAACAGTATCTAGATGGTATCAGGTTCCTTACCTCTGTCCTCAGAGGTCACTGAAGCAGAGGGAAGGGGAATTACCTTTTCGCAAAGGATGACATGTTTTACAGAGAGCCACCTTGAATAATCTAGATCTTAACAACTTCAGGGACATTTTCCATATTTCAGTTTTCATTTGCAGAAACACTTCCATGCAATAAACAGGAAACATGCTTAGGACACTTATAGTACAAGTGTAGCATGGCAAAATGTAGCACAAGCAAAATGTAAGTACATATCTAGTAACTGTACTGCTTGTGCTAGAACATAATGAGATAGATTTGGGTGCGTCACAGGCTGGTCTTTAAATATACCACAGGTCCTAATTTATCATGATTCACACACAGGCAGCTCTGATTGGCCAAGTGTAACCAAGCCTTACTCAACTAGTGTCATGCAGGGCTGGTCAGACCCACTCATCATCGAGCTCCAGGAGTCACTTGAATCAGCCTCCAACAGTGAGTCATTTCCCAAATATATCAGCTGTCCTGCATACACTACCAGCTGTCTTTTCTAACCCAGCCTGCATTCACTAGAAAACTGGAAGATATTATAATTGGCTTCTAAGAAAATGTATAAGAGGAATTCTGTCTGCTCTCCAGGCTTTGCCCCTCCTCCAATATTGCATCTTTGTAGCTCCATTATATTGCTGGTGGGGAAGGAGAATTTCTAATTTGTAAAAATGCAATTTGTAAAAATTGATGAAGAGGTGGTGCAACTTTGACAGGCAGTATTTTGTTGTAGGAAGATACAACCAAACTACTTCTGGTCATATTTTGTATTTTCTACATTTATTTCCTTCAGCAAGCTCCAGGCAGTTTAAATGACTGCTCTCCACTTTATCCTCACAACACTGTGTAGGTAAGGCTAAGCAGAGAATTTCATGACTCAGTAGGGACCTGGATCACAAGTCACAGCACAATGTTAAACATTACACTATACATGGACTCATAACTGTCATGTATTTAAGAGATCTGAATTGAAGGTGGCCAGAATCTGACAGCAGCTGGTTCTTGTGGTGGAAAGTGTAAGTGGAGTGATGGCAAGCAATAAAGCACATTTCGGGAGCCTGTGGCCTTCAAATTGATGACCCCTCATAATGGACCAGGCAGGCTGAGGCTGATGGGAATTGGAGTCCAACAATATCTGGAGGGCCACAGGTCCCCTGAAGTAAGGTAGATGTGTGGGCTTTCTTACCTTGATTGATGCACCAGCAAATCTTGCCAGCTGCTTAATGTGTTGGCCCTTCTTTCCAATAATGGCACCCACTGCTTGTGTTGGGATGAACAGATTCACCACTTCTTGCTCTGGCAACTGAGGATGGCAAAGAGACAGGAAATATATCATGGAGTATGAGACGTGCAACTCTCCTGCCTGTAGTTTAGTGTTCTGCCTCCCAAGGTGCACTTGTTTCATACAGTCAATCTGTTCTGCATGCAGCAATAAGGCAGAGAAGAAAGCAGGCAAGGACTGGTCTTCCATGACAGATGGCACAGAAAATCCACACCAGCAATGAAAAGGTGCTTGGAAAGAGGCTGAGGAATTAATGAACCCACCTATCTTGCTCTGATAAGCACCTAAATACCCTAAAGGCACCATGTTCTTTCTAATATGGGAAGATAACTTAAGCATGTCAGCTTTGGTTAGTACTTGGATGGGAGACCACCCACAAATACTAGGTGCTGTAGGCTCTATTTCAGAGGAAGAAACTGACAAACCATCTCTTGAGTATTGCTTGCCTAAGCAAATGTTATGAAAATTCATGGGGCTGCCATAAATTGACAGTTGCCATAAATTGACAGGCGCTCACACACACGCAAACGCACATGCACGCACACTTCACTCTGAAGGAAATCTCGTGTGTGTGTGTGTGTGTGTGTGTGTGTGAATATAAAGAACAACACTGCTGCCTTGTTCTTGCATCACTAGTTGCAAACACATATAACACCAAATGAATGAACTCCACAAAACAGGATTAGATTTTAGTAACATGAACCAAACCCAAAGAGCTATCGTCTCAAGCTCTATACTCACAATACTGATAAAATCTTGATTTCCATTCTAAATATGCATTGAAAAGTGTCCATGGAGAGGGCTTTTACCATGCTAATTAGAAACGTGATGAAGTAATTAGCACTCGATTAAAGTGTAACAGATTTACACTCCATGCACTGGAGAATCTATCTAATCCCTTTGAGTAATAGTCTCTCTTCTGGGAATGCACTCCAACAAACCATTATAATGATATTAACAGCTCCTAGCTTCCTTTTTCTTACCTCACATTCTGCCCTGGTGGAATGCCCTGAACGGACAGTGATGTGCAGACTATTTGAAATTCATTATAGACAGTATTAACTATACTGTCAATATTCTGGATGGTTTATGTAAAAATACACACTTTGCTTTTAGTGTGCCAATGACTGTGTATATGCAATTAAACTACAGCAAAGGTTATATTAGATTTTGCTTGAGCACATGTATCTCAGAGAACTGGAATTTAGATGCTGTAACCTCTCTACCTCAGCCATATGAAAATTAATGGAGTGAGTCACAGTAAGAAAGCACTCAAAAGTGCCTGACAGAAGAGGACGCAGAGGATTCCCATTAGAGACAGGGAGCTAAATATAGTGGAGATCAATGCATGCAACTGAACACCTATTGAAAGCAATAAGATATGATGGTGGCTTCACAATGGAATATTTAACTGTGTCCCACTGATTTCAACTGGCCTGTCAGCAGTACTCTGGCATAATGTGGTGGAAGGCTGCTCAGCTGTCAGGGTAGGATGTATGCCTGTGGAAGCCACCAGTATGATGGAAGAGAGCACCACTGGCAGCATTCTGTCCAAAGCAGCTGGGGAAAAGGAAAAGGACCAGGAAGGCCTTCGATCCAAAGGAACCAAAAAGACATTGCTCTCCTGACAGGATTGGGAAAGTTTTTGTTTCACACAAACAAACCCACAGTTCCCTCAGGACATCCTTGTCAAAGGAAAAAAAAACATCTATGACAGCTCTGGAACTGGCATATGGGCTTTCCCTTCCGCTTGTGTCACTGGGAAGACTAATAAAATGAATGATTAGGATTGCCTGCCTTCTCTGTTGACTAGGACAAACTGGCAAAAATTAAGAAGTGGGGGTTCTGCCACTGTGGAGTCTCTCCCTTCCTCAGAAATGATTGCTCTGCCCTTGTGGCTTTGGTTAAAATCTATCAAAATCAATGGTAACTTGGCAAGTCAAATTTTATGTAAGTTTCGCTGATTCAATGGGTTTTTTATTTAGGACTAGCAACTGAATTTAGGCCACTGGATGTGACAAGGAGGAGGCAGGAGGACATAATACGATGCACAAGAGCCTCACACTTCCAGAGCCTGTGGATTTGGTCACCTCACCTCACTCATCTTAACCTAGAGGAACAGGGATATTTTATTTATTGAAGTCATACTCCGCCTTTCTCCTGAGATGGGATCTAAGGCAGTTTATATATAGACGTAATAGTAAAACAGGAAGTATGAAGCACTTATTACTCTTTTTCTTTTCTCCCTTGCAACTCAGTCACATTGAAGGTTTATGTGAACTGTCCTCCAGAGGTGATAATGAATAAAGAAACAATCAAATTAATCCAAGGAGAGAAGCCTGCATAAACAAATTATGGAGGCATAAGCATATCTTCCAAGCCATGTACTTCTGCCAGCAGAAAATGGCTTAAATCCAACAGCTAGTCCTTACTAGGGTAGAGTCAATAAATGCTGAAAGGTAAATCAACACTTGTGTAAGTTACATTGATTCAATAGGTCTACCCCCCCCAGCTGAGAGGCAGTTGGATTTAGGCCAAAACATTTCATCTTCTGATAGGTCAAGCCAAATCAATTATTGTGATTTTAATTTTCATGACTTCTGTCAGTAGTTTTCTTTCAACACACAAAGATACCTCTAAACCTTGAGACACACTCTTATAAAGGAACTGAAATGAAAATGTAAGTTCTCTTAGCACTGCCATTTGAATTTCCTAGAACTATAATAAATGAAAAATATCCATCCATTCTCATTAGATGTAGGAACAACATTAGCTGCCTGTTTAAAAGAAAGACTGGAATGATTCTATGAGAACATGCTAATTAAAAGTCCAGTACCAAAGCTTGCTGTGTCAGCAAATATGATTAAGATAGGAAGGACCAAATTGGACATTCTACACACATATAAAGCATTACTTTGTGCCAATGTTCTCAATATCTATAGAACAATTATTCAATTTGGATTTAACTTACGGTCTGTGTATCTATCTAACTATCTATCTATAGTACAATTGGTATTCTCCTTTCTGATTTCATGCATTTCTTAGGATAATCATGGGGTGGCTGAAATGATTTTAAAAGGAGTAGGCAAATTGTGGTCCATGAGAGGTGCCTGGACTCCTGTGTCCCCTTACCTTCTCTGAGCTTTCCCTGTACCCTCCATATAAAGTTTGGCTCCATATGGCTAATTGCACCCTTTAAGGCTATTTTTGTTTTTTTGGGGGAGAGGAGTTTCATCTTACAAGGTCACCTGGGGAACTAACTCAGCCCTGTAGTTGGCTATTTTGTGCTTTTTGGGTGGAGGAAAGTTGAAAATCTGTAAGGGACCATCTTGAAAAAAGGTGTTTTGCAGCCAAAGTCAGGTCAGTTGTGGAGATAGCATTGAAATGGCCAGCTCTACCCCCAAAAGGTACAATTGGTAATTTGCCATTAGGGAAACTGAGAAGGGGGCAGAGGCAGCCCTCCAAGGTCCTGGTGGGAAGAAAAAAAATGTGGTTGCCAAGCCTCTGAAATCTGCCTGCTTTTGAACTGAAAGGTCATACCCACTTTTACAGATTATTCATAAATCTAGAATTTCTGCATGGAAGTAATATGTAAAGCCTCCTGCCTCAGTTGGCACACCACATATATTTTAACTATAATCTGCTTGTAGTGCCTTTACACATTGTTGGTTACAGACACCTACACTTTCTTATTCTAATAATCCCTAAATAGTTAAATATGCACAACATTGGGCTTTACAGATTATATCTTAATATTGATATAGAACTTATGCCAGCTTCAGTATGGATTCAAACCTAAACAGAAAGAGGCTTTAGGAGTGAAAAAAGTCAGGGGAAGCAATGGGTTCATGGAGCCTACATGGGGTTCCACACTAGGCTTTGAGAGCAGTTAATTGCTGTGCCTCGCTCACAGCAAGTGGTGCAGATGCTGGGGGCTTCTATTTACAACTGTCCTGTATTTTCTCACTGCTTCTTTCATCTTTTTTAAAAAAATCTTTACCATATTAGGATAATATATTATGTAGGGAATGCATTATGCAGGATTATTGCACAATGTTCTTCTTGTAGTGCCAAAAGTTCTCTATCTTTGTGGAATTATAATTGCTCTAAATTATAGGCAAATATCAGACTACAATATTTTCTGTTTACAGAATGTAGCCTCGCCACTCCCATCAGCCCTAGCCAGCATAGCCAATGGTGATGAAGAAAGGAAACATAAGTCTAACACCATCCGGAGGTCCCAAAACTTTCCTTTCTGGCATAGAAACTAGTGGATGCCTCGGTTTCCAGCATCCATACTTTGTCATAGCACAATAGAATTTGCAGCTGTGGTTCTTTTAAATTTTATCAATCTGCATTTTAGGCATTATATTTCAAGTGTTTTTTAAAAAAGTATTTCAGCTTTTGTCCTTCTGATGACTGATAACACCAAAGTTGAAGCCACACATTTCTGATGTGAACCTCAATGTGACTGACAATAGAAAGAATCTTATTCCTAAAATGATAGTTCTATCTAGCCACTAGGGACAGTACTTCCTCTAAACCAAATTTTTAATGAAAAGACACTGCCACAGTCCAACACTGGTAAATAAAACCTACCTAATGTAGACTCAGAAGGAAAGCTTTAAGTTTGTAAGGATTATCTAGGATTGTCAAGCTATGCACTTAACCAGGGTCTTTTACACACTACACAGTTACAACACTATTATTTCATCTCAATTGCATTGTAGGGCTTTGTTTTTTATGAGGCACTAGATAGATCTCTCTGGCTGAGAATTAGAAATACCCCTCCCTAAAGAGGAAATCCCAGAACTGCATAAGGATGTTGTCATGACAGTTTAAGTGGGATCACAGGGCTATAATTTTGTATTGTGAAAGAATCCCAGGTGTCTTTCCTGCTATCTAAGTAAGAGCAGCTTCCAATTATTTCTGCACATGGATCTACAAGTTCAAATGTGGCAGATGGTGAAGAATCACTTTCTGAGTGATGGTCCTTCCAATCTATGCTTCTGTAAATTGATGGAATGAAGTATTCAGTACAGAGTGTCCTGTCTAGGCGCACATGTTTTATTATCTTGATGACCCCTCACTTCCTAACCTTAAAACGATGGGAAAGTTTCCCAAGGCACCATCAGAAGAGATGCAAGATGAATTACAATGTACAGCAGAATCACAAAGGTTTGGGGGGGGGGACATGTTCCCAGGATTACTTTAATGTTTTCCTCCTAAAGCAAGATCACACAGAATATTCATTACAGAATGCAGGGCTAGGACACTTAGCATTTGTCACCTCTTTATGGATAGACTTATATCTCTAACAGCTGTGTAACATCCGGCAAAGATTTTAATGGTCCACAGCTCTATCTGTTCACCTCTGCTTACAATGAGGAGTCACTGACCACAGCTTCTCTTCATAAAGGTGTGGAGCCTATTGGGATGAACCATACCTCAGATATCGAGCAGATTACTGAACATGCAGAAGATCCATTCAGTCACTGGCATTTTCCAGATAGAAGATCTCAGGTACCAAGATTTCAAAACTTTTGCTGACACCTTGAAGAACCACTAGTGGCAAGCCACTATTAAAGTACAAGGCACTTTTTGTGTGCTTATGTGACATACATAGTATCAAAATTTGCCTTTTGCAACGTGCTGCTCTCCAGATGTTCTGGAATATAACTCCAGAAAACAAAGACAGAGTCTGAGGATGATGGGAAATGCAGTCTAACATCAGGTTGTTGCAGGTTAACCTAAGCCATATTTCATCAAGCACATTGTAAGCAAAGCTTGAGAATGTTACTTTGTTGGACCACAACCCTGGAATCTCTCCAGCCAGTAGGGGCAAAAGTAAAATTTCCAATCTCTGTATATCAGTAACAATTGTGGGCCTGCATGAAACTGCATTAGCCAGCAGTATGACTTCACCTAAGAGCAACACTGCTCAGTTTGCCACAAATATATAATTAAAAATAATTCCATTTGACCAACATTCCAGACTGTCGTTTCTGATGGTAATCTGCAGAGAATCGTTTAAAACATAAGAAGCTAACAGACTTCCTTAGGAGATTAGTTACCATCACTGACAAGATAGAGGAAGCAACTGTAGCTATGTGTGGAAAAATATGGAAAAACTGCTCCAGAACAGAACTGCCTTCTCTTTAGAGCTTAGTAAAGGGTGCAGAAGAAAACGCTTCCCAAGCGACAGACAGACATGCTGCAAGCAGGGTGCGTGGAAGGCCAGCGTCCAGAAAGAACAGGGCAACCCACTTACGGAGTGCTGATGAGGGTATGCGCCACTCGGCAAGGCTCCATAGAGACCCGAGAGGTATGCCATTTGGCTCTAAGTCAGGAGAGAAAGTGACAGTCAGCAGGGAGAGGCCACACATCCTTGCTGTACATGTGCTCCTATCAGAGCTCGGAAAAAAATACTTTTTGGACAACAATTACCAGAATACCCCAGGCAGCATGGCCACCAGGAGCTGCACACCCCCCACCAATAAAATTAATACTTTTAAGCTTTAGTTCCCATGCACCCCAAATGCTTGCAAGTTATCCTCTGTTGACAACCAAAAACCTTTCCCAGTGTGCCTGTTCATTCTGGAGATGGGGGGAAGTTTCATAAACACAAACACCACTTGTACTCTGCCATCATTCAATCACTTGATGATTCTCAGGTAAAAGCATAACCTGTTTCTTCAGATACTGTACTGAGTTGAGTTGGAATAATATTGTCAATGCTTTTAACAGTGAACAATGGCTCCACTCCTGAAGCATTATTGAAAAACAAGGGCACTGAGAAACAAAAGTGGGGCGAAGTTATCAGCTTGCTCAGGGGATTCCCAAATACAAGTCTTCTCAAAAATGTAAGGAGACAACCCCTCACTGAAACACAGCTCAGGGAGAATTGAACATACTCAACAGTCCCAAAACACTGAATGTCAATTAAAGAAAGAAAAAAAACTGAACATTAGGAATGGGTAAGAGAGATGGCATGGACAGTTAGTGGAGGGAATGGCTTGAGAGTTATTCCTATATGCACAGAAATGGGATGGAAAGTGGGACAAGCCGCCAACGGGTGAGACTCCAAATTTTACTGCAGACAGTAAATTTGTTTAGTTGAGTGTCTATTCACTTAGAAACAAAATGGAGCCACCCACGGCAACAGTTTATTAAATATTTGGAAAACCCCTTCAGAGTGTGCAGGTTGGTATATTAACCCAATTCAAAGAAAGTCTGAAAGAGCCTTCATGCTACCAAGGAGGTACAGAAAACTGAGAAATCAATTGGCTCACTGAGGGTGGTATGTACAGGAAAGAAGAAAAAGTCAAAACTGGTCTACTTATGTCCCAAACAATATACAGTATCTGGGAGCTGAGAAGGGGCGGTGCTGACTTGTAGGGGAAACATACTATGAAATTAGAAAATCCTCTCCCTGTACAATACAGGGATGTTGCAGGAAGAAACTGTTGTGTGACTTCAAGTTGGTTCCAACACATGGCAACCTTTAGGCAAACTTATCATGGGTTTTCTTGGCAGGTTTTGTTCAGAGGGAAAAAGCAAAGTAGATCTTGTGAGGGTCAAGACTGCCTATAGGTCTTTGTGAACCCTTCACTGCATATTGATGTCAATATTCTTTTCTTCCTGGTCTTCCCAATGGCAACCCAGGTGGGAATGTGATAGATTCCTGAAGTCCATCACCTGTCTGGTCAACTTTCCTGGAAGAAATATCCTTGAGAAAGGGAAAATCAGAACACTCCCAAGCGGGAGGAAGAGTTTCCCTAGTGGACATGTGCTTAGGTTTCCACTGGAACTTAATCCAGATGCTTTGAGAGTAGAAATGATTCTTTGATGTGTTTTGAGTTTCAGGGGGAGGGAGGTGGAACTAAGGGGATTGGAAGGAGTAAGAATTACATTTCCATTGATAATTTACATTTCTAGTGTTCTGTACAGAAGGGGGAAAAGACACCACCTCTAGCACCACAAAAATGCTGCCCTTTTTGAAGTAACTCTTCCCTTAGCAGCAGCTTATGAGACCCAGTGGTCCCTGCTGAAAAGGAGGAAAGAGGCAAAGCTGAACAGGCAGGAATGTTGGGTCAGGATGCTACAAAGGTCCTAATATGTTGGAAGGAGTACAGCCAGTCTGGAGGATGGCCATCCAGCCTCTCTACTTAAGTACTACTGCTTTGTACAGACTGTAGTATTTGGTGAAACTGTACTTACATTAACAACAGGGATCTTCACAGACATTAGTTTGTTAGGTTTTCATTTTGCTGGGTATGAAGGGTTTTGTTGATTTTACATTTTGATGCAAGATGACACTTGCATTCATCCCAGATCAAATGCACTCATCCCAGACCAAACATGTAGCTGACTGTAATTTGTGGATGGAGATCTGTACACTTTTATGTTTTTGCAATACTATTTGCAAATAGGGAAAATGTCTTTTTTTAAAAAAAATTGATAATTTCTCTGTAGAGAAAAAGAATCACAGAGATTCTAGAGTTGGAATGGAATGGTCCTACCAAAGGAAAATCTCAACAACATTAAGACATTCACCAATCCATAGAGCTCCTCAGAGTTTGGAAAAGGGTTTTTTGTTTCTTTCTAAAATTCAATCTCAGAGAATCTTCCAACCACCACAACCAGTGGAAAGTATAGTCCAAAGAGAGAAATCGCCTAAACTCTGGAGTTTCTTCAGCTTTGGTGAAGACTAATGACTGGGGTACTTCTTTAGGCATCACATAACTGACATGAATTCATTGCCACTAGATGTTTTGGTAGACACTAGCACTGCTGACTCATTCATGAAGGATTAGCAAATTAGCTAAGAAAAGAACTTCCATGGCCAGAGGCTTCCAAACAGCAGATTGTGCAGAAAAACAACAGATGTTGCCAGCTGTTGCCTTTATGCCTTACTTTTGACCATCCAGAAGCATCTGGTTGATCATTACTGGAAACTACATTCTGTATATGAGCTGATATAGCAGGGCACCTTTTATGTTCACAAAGCCTTATGGTTCATGAGAGCAGCATCTTTCTCTGCTCAAAAATTAAGCAACCAATTTAAAAAGGACCAAAGAAGAAGATATAAATAAAATGCAATACCTTCCTATATCAATCTACCTGTGCTTAAAAAAATCTTCTGCAGAGGTCTTCCTCTAGGTACCTTTTTTTTTTTTTTTTTTGGAGGTGTGTTACCAAAAATGGAAGTAGCTTTCTTGAATCCTGAGCTATCAACAGCCTTCCCTAAAACTTCAGCTACTACTTACGCTGCAGTGTTCTTTTAATGGTTGCCCCTTGTAATACACTGGTGCCTCGGGATACGAAATGATCGGGTTACGAAATTTCCGGGATACGAAAAAGTTGGATTGGCAAAAACTGTTTCGGGTTACGAAATATTTTTCGGGTTACGAAATTCATTTCGGCGCGA